>NW_019417787.1:11169-12711 GCF_000390285.2 Anoplophora glabripennis | reverse complement strand
TAAAAAATCTCGAATCAGTAACGACTGCACCCGTTGGAGATGATAGGGATATAACTGTTGTTCTTTTAAAATTCTAAAAACTACCGAATGGCTTACATTTAGGACACGAGCTATTTTCCTGGTACTAGTTTCTGGGGATTCCTCAATTAAATTAAGTACGGCTTCATCGACAGCTTCAGTTCTAACTTCTCGGCTACGGCCACAGTCATGACTTCTCTTTTCAAATTTTCCAAGTTCCCGCAAGCGTTGGTGAATATTTGTGAACGTAGTATGGTGGGGTAATCTACGCTCTGGGTACTGTTCAGCATAAAGTCTTTGCGCTTCCAATGCATTACCGTTAGCATACCCATATGTAAAATGCATATCTGCCATTTCTAAATTCGAATAGTTAACCATATTTTCGGTTTATTAACTAATATTTTCTACACAAAATCATGAAACTTGTGAAATAGTAAGAAACAGTAACAATAAATGACATTGACATTTGTTTCTACGGATTCCATTGTAAAGAACAGGCCACTAGATCTTTCGGCAAAATACACTCGCGTTAAACAGCTCATCTTTTTAAAAATACATTACAATACATTTATTTTTTTTTGTCATAAATCCTTAACTTTTCGAAGAAACTTGAAGAGATCAAAAAGTTAGTAAATGAATGGGGTATATGATTGGGGTACTTGAATTTTTTCGGTGTTATTTAGATACACCCTGTATATATATATGCAGTTACAAAAGCGAGGCCCGATATATCAAGTAGGCCACCCGAGGCCCATCTGACGGAATAATTTTTAGACTGTATATTTTGAATTTCAAGAATGTCCTCATAACATTTAATAATAACCCTGCTGGAGGGGTAAGATATTTTCAAAATTAAAACATACATGTTTGCAACGTACAACCGAGTCCCTTTATAATATTTAACTAACATGCGAGGCCCACTGTGTATAATTGGAATTTGCAGTGTACAAACGAGTCCCTGCGACGTTGTCGGGATGTCAGGATAGTTTCCCGCGAAAAACACTACCACATGCATTTTAAAGGTTATGGCTAACACTGTATTCCGTATTACTTGTTAATTCTCGTGTAAGTCACAACCACATTATCAGTGGTAAAAATACAAATAATTTTGTATAAACAAAAAAATCTTTATACTTTTATATATCTTTGAACAAAATATTAAAAAATGTCCATCTTTTGTTATTGTTTACAAAAATTATTTATAATTTTACTATTGATGACCACTTAGTGGTTTAAATGTACATCTGTCAATCAGAAATACAGGTATTTTTCTTGAAGCATCTATCATTTATTCTACGACTAGCTTTATTCCAACCAAATTACACTTGGAGAAAGAAAAAATTGTTACCTAGACTTTTATAAGTGGAAATGGTAAAAGGGCTTATAATAAACCTAAAAAAAATAAATGCGTGAGCAGGGGCGGCGGAGGGTTGACTTGAGGGGTTGAAAAGTTATGAAAAATTGTATCATTGGGATTTCTGGCGAAAGTTACCGTCAAAAAAGTATCAAATACAAAAGATGTAG
>NW_019417787.1:7202-8541 GCF_000390285.2 Anoplophora glabripennis | reverse complement strand
CAAGAAGTGTCATGGCGGCATGGAAGTATCGTCATACAAGAAGTGTCATGGCGGCATGGAAGTGACGTCACATGGCCAGTTGGTGGTAAATTTAAAATTCAATCACAATAAGGGGAGGTCAATGACCTCCAAACAGCATTGCGTCATTCTTATCTGGTATTGCAGCATTCGAGGTCAAGTTTCTACAAGTTCAGATCTGTTTTTTAGCATAAACTGTAACCTAATATATTATTTCCTTTAATACTGCCACGCTAGCATAAACTTTAACCTGATCTATTATTTCCATTATCAGCATTGCGCCATTCTTATCTGGTATTGCATCATCCGAGGCCAATAGCCTCCAAACAGCATTGCATCATTCTTATCCGGTATTGCATCATTCTAGACCAAGGTCACGTCAAGGCCATCGACCTCTGATCGTTTGGGGTCAAGGTCAAGTCAAGGTCATGGCCTCTGGTCGTCTGGGGACATGGTCACGTCAAGGTAATGTCAGGGTCATGACCTCTGATCGTTTGGGGTCAAGGTCAAGACCTCTGGTTGTCTGGGGCCAAGGCCACTCCAAGGTCATGTCAAGGTCATGACCTCTGGTTGTCTGGCGACAATGTCAAGTCAAGGTAATGACATCTGGCCGTCTGGGGACAAGGTCACGTCAAGGTCAAGCCAAGGTAATCGACCTATGGGCGTCTGGGGCCAAGGTCGCGCCAAGGTCATGACCTCTGGTCGCCTGGGTTCAATGTCACACCAAGGCCAAGTCAAGGTCATGACCTCAGGTCGTCTGGGGACAAGGCCGCACCAAGGTCAAGTCAAGGTCATAACCTCTGGTCGTCTGGGGACAAGGTCAAGTCAAGGTCATCTACCTCTGGTCGTCTGGGGTCAAGGTCACCTAGGGTCAAGGTCACCACAATTTAAGACTTGTTTTCTACTGGTTCAGACCTGTTTCCTACAGGTTCAGATATGTTTTCTACAGGTCCAGACTTGTTTTCTACAGGTCCAGACTTGTTTTCTACTGGTTTAGACCTCTTTTCCACAGGTTCAGACTTGCTTTCTAGTATAAACTGTAACCTGATATATTATTTCCTTTATAATTGTAGTGTTAACAAAAATTCAAAATTCAAATTCAATTCAAACATAGCATGAGCCTCTTTAGCTCAGTGGTAGAGCACTGGTCTTGGAAACCGGAGGTCGTGAGTTCAAATCTCACAGGAGGCAATTAAATTTTTTTTAAAAATGTCAGGTGTGGGATTCGAACCCACGCTCCCTTTAGGGAACCAAGGCTTAAACAAGGCGCCTTAACCACTCGGCCAACCTGACTCGATAGGTATATGGAAAAGAAACGAGA
>NW_019417787.1:0-462 GCF_000390285.2 Anoplophora glabripennis | reverse complement strand
TATAATGTATTAAATATATTACAGTTAATTACAACATACTATTTTTTTTATTATTATTAGAAACAACACACCATATATAAAAAATGTGGAGCACTTACAATTTTTTAATCCTTCTATGCAGGTCCTGGTTGTCGATGTTCTTCTGACAGCTCCACTATTTCGAAATTTATGGCTGGGTTCGGCTGGTTGTACTGCACTAGACCCTTAAACACTAATCCGTACTTCCTAGGTACAAAATGTTCCAAATTTGCCTCTATTGCCGGCAAAGACCTTGGTAAAAATACAGCGTTCTTACCCAAGTCAACAAGAACCGTCTTCCCAAACCCGGTGTTAACTATTTTTATCCCAAAAATCGGTATGGGCTGGTCCACAGGAAGATCCTGTAGATTAATTACTGGATTCCTGCGGATGTAGGAAATCTCATTAATTTGACTTAGATTCATGCTGCAACAATAGAAAAAT
>NW_019417786.1:0-40835 GCF_000390285.2 Anoplophora glabripennis | reverse complement strand
TTCATTTCATTTACGTGATTGGAATTTCCCGCTTCTTAGGAGGCCATCGTCTAAGTCGATCCACCAGTTCGTTGGGGTCGTTCCAGTACACGTAGTCAATAGCGTTATCTGTGACATTCATCATTAGCTTACTGCCGCCACCACGATGTCGGCGTCTTTGAAGAATCGGCTTTATGATATATTTATATTTCCAGCTATTTCCGCCCAATATCGGCTTCGATGAATCATAAGACAGTCTGTTGGCACTGGTATTTCTAATGATGTCAGCATATTTCTTTTCATCGTCGCTCGTGTAAATTTTAAGTGGACGCTTCTTAAACAACAATTCAAAGAGGCCCCTCGTTCCCTCATATTCGCTGTCCTTTATTAGCACATTATCGTCAACGAATTGGACTTTAGAATCTCCGATATAGAAGTCATCTTCGTCGAGATTGTATCTGATGCCATACTTTACGTCAAAGCTATCTTTAGTATCATGCACCAGTCCGGATATGTAGAATTTAGGCAGATCGTGGAATTTCTCAAGATATTCCTCGTCAAAATTGGATTCTTCGATGCCGCCGTCCCTCTCGGTGGGGTCGGGATCCATATAGTTATCGCTATCGGCATTACTCGTTGTTTCTTCTATCTCACTCTTTGGTTCGGACTTCTTTATCTCCTGTTTTACGACGGGCAAGGTCGACAGCTGCGACTGAGGTGTTGATACTTGTTTGATATTCGTAGCAATCGTTCGAAGTGGGGCCGTGATGGGTGCAAAAGATTTTTCAACCAGCTGATCATGACGCTTGAGAGCCTCCAATTTTCGTTTGATGGACTTTCGAGCTTTGATAATGTTATTAGTGGTAGCGGTCGCGTCCATAATGATACACGGCTAACGAATGACTAATGATAATGCACACCTTTACAGGTATATATACTCATCAAAGCCTTTACGGTAGCGCCGACCGCTGGCAATGTCGCTATCCTTGTCTATCACTAAGAACCCATATCTATCTGTCCAGCATAAGGAGCACATGTGTTTGAAATCCTCGAATTTCATATCTGTATTCACATGATCGTTATAAACATGCCGGAGATTGAGGTCATCCTGCTTGAATAGCACCATAAAGTTGGCATTGTCTCTCACCAAATGCTTCGGTATACGCGTATAAGTCTGACAGAGATAGAAACAATCCACCCGCTTATGTCGACCCATGCTGAAATAGTCACGTATCGGGCTCTGGTTATCGCATGCTACGTCATCGAAGATAAACACCGAGTCAAATTTAGCTTGGGCTGGCGGTAATATGTCGTCGCTGTCCTTGAACTGATTGTATTCAACAAGTGAATCGAGCACCTTCTCCAGATACTTGTATTTAGGCTGATACAACGATTTCGAGTAGACGTAAACATTTTTAAAGTACAATCCATTCGGATGAGTCAGCAGACCGATCATCACGTTCGTTTTGCCACAGTTCGAAGGTCCACATATAATACATCTAAGACTATGTGGTAGCAGGGGTCCATGTTTTTTGAATTGCTTATCGCCGTTGTCCACGAAATCGATGTTTTCGATTTCGAGACTGCCACCTGCCGCAACTTCTTTCTTGAAGCGCATGATCAATACTGACAGAAAGACAGGTATGCATCGACTATAAATAGGTAGCTCTCACCTGGCGCACCTTAGTTTGTTCACGTGTGTGGTACAGGTAACATGGCACTTTTCAATTCTTTGATCAACAAGTTACCTTTCGAAGCGCATATTCCCGGGTATCGTTTCTGTGGCCCCGGCACCAAGTTGGCCAAGAGGCTTGCTCGCGGTGACGAAGGCATAAACGGCCTTGATAACGCATGCAAAGACCACGATATCGAGTACTCTAAAGTGTCCGACGTGGCGGGCAGAAACGTAGCAGACAGAAAATTAGCCCATCAAGCTCTGAAGAGGGTGTTCGCGAAAGATTCCTCACTGGCTGAGAGGGCAGCCGCTGCGGGAGTAGCCGGAGCCATGGCTGCTAAAGTTAAATTGGGCTGGGGGATCGCGAAGCCCAAGAGGAAGAAGCCTGTGAAAAAATCCGGCGGGGCTCTAACATTCCGCAAAGTTTCTGATAAAATTCGCAAAGCTGTACGTCGGGCCAGCACCGTTGAGGATGCCGTGAAGAAGGCTGTTCGAGTAGCCGAACGCATGAAGAAGGCCTCCACCGGAGGCATATCACATCCAAAGGCCCGCGTAATTCCAATTCCAAAGACTGGCGGTCTCCTGCCTCTGATTCCCATTTTTGCGGGACTTAGCGCTCTCGGTGCTCTGTCTGGTGGAGCTGCGGGCATCGCCAAGGCTGTAAACGATGCTCGGAATGCAGCCACCCAGCTTAAGGAATCTCAACGTCACAACGAAAAAATGGAGGCAATAGCTCTCGGCAAAGGGCTCTACCTACGCCCCTATCGACAAGGACTTGGACTGTATATGAATAAGACGAAGAAGAAGAAGTGTTGTAACAAGACCAAGAAAGCCAGCAAATGACTAGAAAAACTACCGAATCGCGCTCTCACCGATCAAGATTTACTTAAATACGTAAAATTATTGGAAATTCCACACTTCAGAGGCGTCTATATGAGGGACCGATTACCTAAAAATGTACATAAAAATGAGTGTGGGATCCTGAATTTGGACAGTGACAGCGGTGCAGGTACTCATTGGACGGCATATTACAAGAGAGGACCTGAAGCCGTATATTTCGATAGTTTCGGTAATTTGAGACCGCCTGTGGAATTATTAAAATATCTAAAGTCATGTCGCGTCAAATATAATCATAAACAATACCAGACGTATGATACGGTGAATTGTGGACATCTGTGTCTGAAATTCCTATATAATGAGTCACGCTGATAAAGTCACGATCAGTCAGCGTGAGTCATCCAAGCAGAACAGTGCACGTGTGTGTTGATATGTCATATACGCTTACATTATCGGGTGATTCATCGATTCTGAGTTCGCAGTTTTACCCGCCTATTGAGCTCGAGGACGATGCTGAATATGTAATCGGGCTTACGGACTTTCTAGCCTACCACTCCATACCGAATGTTGATTCTACGAATAATCGTTTCTATTACGGTGATGCTGATAAAGTTATAAAAATACCGGAGGGATCCTACGAGATAGAAGATATAAATACATACATAAATAGTAATTTAGCCGAGCTCACCGCTACCGATACTAATCTCCCCGATAATTTAGTGTTTGTTTCCATAAAATCCAATAAAAATACGTTAAAGTGTGAAATTAAAGCCAACACGACAATTAATTTCAACAAACCCTACAGTATAGGTAGATAATTGGGATATAAAAACCGTAAATTAAAGGCGAACAAGTTTCACGAGTCCAATAATCCTATTAAAATTCAAAAAGTCAACGCCATTTGTGTGGAGTGCAATCTCGTTTCGAACAGTTTCATTAACGGTCAACTGGGTCACATCTTACACGAATTTTTCCCGAGAGTTGGTCCTGGCTATAAAATAATAGATTCTCCTGCCAACGTAATCTACCTGCCGTTCAACAAGCGTCTCATCGATGGTGTAACCATTAAAGTAGTGGATCAAGATGGGGATTTGATCAATTTCCGTGGAGAAGTCATCACGATAAGACTGCACCTGAAGAGGAATGGGGCTTAGAATCCGGAGTGGTTTTGGGCTCGCTGTCGTCGGTCACAGCCGAAAGCCTTTAAAAGCCTCACCTGGAGCGAAATCAATTAGTCTACCTGTGACGTTTAAAGGGTTCACATCGCAAAACAAGAAGATTTTGTACTCTCTGGGCTACAAAGTGCTACTGCCACGTCACAATGAATTCTAATATTCTAAACGTGTTGGAGAAGCCGCTCTTCGATAACGCTATTGTAAATTTCGAGAAGCGTTCCCACGGTCCGTATTCGGCGACGAACTTGAACAACAACGATGAAATCCGCATCCCGATTCAGCAGCAGGATACGTATACGGCTCCATATTATAGTCTCCTGTATATCAGAGGTAGACTGTGCAAAGCTGATGGCGCGGTTTCGGCGACTGCAAAGTTCGACAGGATGGGCATTTTGCTGCTGTTCGATGAAATCCGATACGAGTTGAATGGTATACCTGTGGATAGATCGCGAAACCCCGGCCTCACGACCATCATGAAGAACTATGCGTCAATCAGTCAAAATGAAAGCATCAAGTTGGAAAATGCCGGCTGGATTGTCGGCGACCATTTCACCGATGCCGAGGGCAATTTCGACGTATGCATCCCTCTGAGGATATGCATCGGATTCGGGGAAGATTTCCAGAAAATTATCGTCAATTTGAGACAGGAGCTGGTACTTATCCGCGGCTCCACTGATACGAACGCCATCGTGGGCGTTGCTGGCGACGATGAGGGTCTCCGTGTACAACTACAGAGTGTTTCATGGAAGGTGCCACACGTATCGGTGGCTGATGCGGAACGTTTGAAATTGTTGAAATATATCGACAGAAACGTAGAATTGGCTGTGCCTTTCCGTAGCTGGGAACTGCACGAGTACCCCTTGCTTACCGAGACCCGGACACATACTTGGAGCATAAAAACTTCTTCACAGCTGGAGAAGCCTCGATTCATAATTTTCGGCTTCCAAGTGGCCCGTAAGAATAAGATTGATAAGGCCATGAGCCAGTTTGATCATTGCAATTTGACCAATTTCAAGGTTTTTCTAAATTCCGATTCGTACCCGTACGATAACTTGAATGTGGATTTTTCAAAGAATTGTTATGCCATCCTGTATGACATGTATGCTCAATTTCAACATTCATACTATCAGAAGGATAGTGAGCCTTTTCTAACTACATATACGTACAAGTATATGGCTCCTCTGGTAGTCGTCGATTGTTCCTGTCAGAATGAGGTTCTAAAGTCGGGAACTGTGGACATTAGACTGGAATTCGGTACTAATGACAATATCCCGAAGGAGACCGCAGCCTATTGTCTTATAATTCACGATAGGATCGTGTACTATAACCCTCTGACGAGCATAGTTCGCACTTATTAGCATCAGCAGCTATGTACATAATCGACTTGCAGGGATTTCAATACAAAAAAGAATTGGCTTTCACGTGCAAGGAAATTTCCATTTTTAACATTAACGACAAATCCTGTGTGAATAGAATAGTCAAGCCCAAGATTCCCTATAAACATCTCAGGGAGAGTGTAAAAATCCAAATCGACTGGACTGTGAATCACGTACACGGTCTTAGATGGTCGTCATCGTGGGATAATTTACCGTACAGTGGACTCGGAGATTTCATATCCGATAGTGTGTTAGACGAGGATCAGCCTGTCCTCGTGAAAGGAATGGAGAAAAAGAGATGGCTGGAGCCTCATTTACCTAATAATATTATTATTGACTTGGAGCCGTATGGCTGTAGTAGAATAAAAGATTTAATGTTATCTAGCTTAAAATTTCATTGTAATAGACATAAAATTAATAATTTACGCTGCACTAGGCAGAATGTATATGCTATATATAAATGGTATATTGTTAATAGAGATAAGCTTGATGATTGTATTTATTTATTTTAAATAAAGTGGAAAAATATTGCTGAACTCTGTGTTTCATTTCTCGAATAGTGAGTGGGGTGGGGTGGGGAGAGAGAAGTAGTGGAGGGAGAGAGGGGAGTGAGACGCTAAACACGCGTCTGATAGCATAAATCCAATTCATTGTATTAGTAGCAGTAGCAGTAGCAGCAATGAGTGAACACAGAGTTGTTAGTATAAGTGAATTGTTAAAGGGAGAATTATGCACATGTAAATTGTGCACCGTCCCACAATATGTGTGGGACATATTAAATATTAAAATAAATAAAGAGGAGGAGGAGAAGGAGGAGGATGGACCTCCAAAACTAATCCCATTTCGGGAAATATTAAAAGGTATGTTAACGTTTGTTCAATATTTAAAAAATTATATCTAAAAATTGCTCTCTCATTGTTACAGACAAGGAGCTGTACCGTAGGCTATTAGAAGCCCACGGATGCCTGGAAACCACCACCACAGCGGGGCAATAATAATATATTTTATATATTTTAAATTTAATTATTATTTATTATTATTATTATTATGTTATTATATTACTATTTTTTATCAAAATAAATGTTTTTTTATTGAATATTTTTCTCTTTTTATTATTTTCCTTGTCACACATACACATATTTAAAGAATATTAATGTTTTTTTTTATTGAATATTTTTATTTTTAATTTTTTTCATTGTCACTCATATTTAAAGAATATTAATGTTTTTTTATTGAATATTTTTCTCTTTTTATTTTTTCCTTGTCACACTCATATTTAAACAATATTAATGTTTTTTATTATTACTACTTAGAATTAAAGTGAAATAAAACACAAATATAAAAATATATAAATTTATTAATTAAATAATACATTTTTTTTTTCCTTAATATATAATATATTTACAAAAAACAATATCTATATACAATACAATAACAAAAAAAATATTTACAAATAATATTTATTTAACATATATAATGTCTGAGAATAATCTCCAACTAATTTTGATGGCCATTTGCTGATGTCTGGACCAGATGGCCATCCAACACCTTGACCATTGGTACCCTTAGTGAGGTTCTCCTGGAGCCATACCATCAGCTGCCTATGTGTTTCATTAGTTTTTACATTTAATTTAAAAATTAAATTATTTTCTTTAATTTTCCGGTGCAGTTTCCAAAAAATTATATTGAGTAAAGTAGGCGGCCTCACAAACGGCCTTATCTATTGACCAATCGATTTCTTTGTATTTTAGACAAATATTTTTTGCCGAGAAACATTGACTATGTCGATCGACCAATGACGGATCACCGTTGACCAATAATTTTTCCAAATAATACCGATTAAATGAATTTAATGTTGGATAATGACTCTTTATAATTTGACGTAAAATATCGAGGCTAATATGAGACATATATTCCTTTTGGAAAATATTTTGCAGTTGTTCGATAAATATATCGTATTGAAGTTTTTTGGCAAAGATTTTTTTCATCAACCCGATGTTACATTTATCGCGCAAAGCTAGCCAATATATTGCACGGTCGGGAATCACGATTTTTTCCAGAATTTCGTCAATTGAAAATTATCGTCAAAAATAACTCTGAATGAAATTTTCGTAAGTTTTTTCTGAAATTTTAACAAGTTCGTATTACATATTCGGTAACTATTCTCCCACAGCTTTCGTCTTTCATAAGACCTAGTACTTTTTTATTGACGCGAGGCATACCGTACGCATTATCTTCGGGGTAGTCTGATGTATCAANCAATACAAAAAGAAAAAAAATATTTACAAATAATATTTATTTAACATATACAGGGTGATTCAGTCATAATGTCATTAATTTTAATCACGTATTCGGAAGGCTTAATAAAGACAGAAAATCGGAAAAAAATGTTTTACTCGACTTTTAAAAATGAAGGAATTCAACCCATAACTCTCGCTAAGAAGGCGGCCCTACCAGATGCCCGGATGCTCGGAAAATTTTGTAAGGTAATGTCACGAACAAGCCGTCAGCTGAGGCGAACAGCGTTGCCAAGTTCACATCATAATTACATTTAATTTTGCCGCTTTATTATACGGATACATATGTACGAAACCAATAAAATGCAAGTAAATAAAGAATCATGCTGCATTTTATTATAACTAATTTTAATAATTGTATTAACGTAGTGCAAAATGTTTTAACAAGCCTTACTTCTCGAAGTCAACTTTCGTGAAAAGAAAATAAATAAAGCAGAGGTTTGTAGGCACACTGAATTTTATCAAATAAAAAAAATCGGCACACTAAATACCCGAATATACAAAATACACTACACACGGTTACAAAACCATTACCTAACAATTTAAAGCGTTTATTCAAATCTACCACCCTCCATATCTCCCGCATTTTTCCCGCAAAGGAGTTAACATAACACATTTTCAAAAAGTTCAAGCTTTAGAAGCAGCTGATTTCCCCAATCGTCTTGAATTTTGCAATTGGTTCCTAAATCGAAGTGCAGCAGAACTTTATTAACAAAGTGCTCTGGACGGATGAATGCTATTTTACTCGTGCTGGCATTTTAAACAGGTAAAAAACATAAGTATTGCTTTCTCAAAAACAATAAGTGCCTACCTAGGTTACACCAAAGTTTAGATTTACACTAAAGTTTACATTTATTATGTAAACTTTGGTTATACGCAACTGCATATTGAATAATAAATTGAAATACTAAAACTGTGTATTATTTAACATAATAAATTATAAAACGTGAAAACGTTAATAATATTAAAAATGATAAATTGTAATAACCGTACATTCGAAAACAATCATCCCTATTCATTGATGACACGATTTTCCTTTGATAAAAGACCGACAACTTTTTGCTCTACTTTGCATGGAATACGATCCTACTAAAGTGCACACGTGCAAATTAGAAGGTTATTGACCTCGACACAGGTTAACCTAGGTCGGAAATACGTACCGAGTTGTTTATTTGTCTCCGTCCGATTGTATTTTTATCTTCTATTACTTACAGTCAATATTTAAATACTACATACATTTCACCCTCTCTTTATAATTTATCTAGTGAGTGTTGGTTTTTTATGTCATTATTTCTGTAATGAAATTGAAATGGTTATGAAATGAAATTTAAATTATTTGAACTCTTGGGGTTTTGTAATTTCAATATTAAATTTTATTTAAAGTGAAACGGAGCTAATTTCTTTGCAGCCATAATAGTCACATTTGGTCACCCGCACACTACTCGTCGGTTTAGCTTTCAGAGGAGGTTGGGTGTCAATGTATGGACAGGAGTATATGGCGATTGTTTAATTAGGCCGCATTTTCTACCTGTACATCTGAATGAGCCGCATCACTTTGAATTTTTAGTAGAAGGCTTACAGCATATTAAAAAATTATCACTATGACGTTAATAAAATATGATTTTTGGCAAGTCATGCTCAGACCTCCTCGAGGTTCTTGCTGGGTAACAATAACAATTTAATATGTTGATTGCATAATTATAAAAAAATAATTTATAGCATTTTAAATTATTATTGGCTGACTTGAGCAAACCGTTTATTTATTGTCTTTATATGTGCGAAAACATATAAATATGGCAACATTGCATCTAGGTCGTTTTGTTCATATCGTAGCCGGCTGACGTCAGCCGGTCAGTAACAGCCTGAAAAGGGGGTTAAATAATGATTTGAAAATATTTTTTTCAGCTTAAATATGCATTTAATTTTTTTTAATCACGCCATCGTATTATACTCATTTTTCTCTATCTGCTCTTAAAATTATTGACATTATGACTGAATCACCCTGTATAATGTCTGAGAATAATGTCCAACTAATTTTGATGGCCATTTGCTGCTGTCTGGGCCAGATGACCATCCGACACCTTGACCATTGGTACCCTTGGAGACGTTCTCCTGGAGCCATACCATCAGCTGCCTATGTGTTTCATTAGTTTTTACATTTAATTTAGAAATTAAATTATTTTCTTTAATTTCCCGGTGCAAAGTTTCCAAAAAATTATATTGAGAAAAGTAGGCGGCCTCACAAACGGCCTTATCTATTCACCAATCGATTTCTTTGTAATTTAGAAAAATATTTTTTGCTGAGAAACATTGACTATGTCGATCGACCAATGACGGATCACCGTTGACCAATAATTTTTCCAAATAATACCGATTAAATGAATTTAATATTGGATAATGACTCTTTATAATTTGACGTAAAATATCGAGGCTAATATGAGACATATATTCCTTTTGGAAAATATTTTGCAATTGTTCGGTAAATATATCGTATTGAAGTTTTTTGGCAAAGATTTTTTTCATCAATCCGATGTTACGTTTATCGCGCAAAGCTAGCCAATATATTGTACGGTCGGGAATCACGATTTTTTCCAGAATTTTGTCAATTAATTGAAAATTATCGTCAAAAATAGCTGTTTGAAGGAAATTTTCGTAAGTTTTTTGTGAAATTTTAACAAGTTCGTATTGCAATTGAATGTCTAAGTCGGCCATCGCGAACAACGGTAGAAAGACGAATGATGTCAACCTTTACTATATCGCGCTATTTATTTTCGACTCAGAACTCCATGGGAGTGGTCGAACAAGTCGCTGCTTGTTGGAAGTTATATCCCTACGGGATCGTGTCTGTGGTGACGTAATTTATTATGCGCCTGTCATCGTACGGACTGAGAGCCAATTTATTTTGTTTAATTGTATATAAATCGTGATGTTTGGAACGTATAAGTCTCTGCTCTTTAACCAGTGTGTTTTGATTAAATAGGCAATTCGTGAAATCTTCGAAAGTAATGTGTTTTACGGCTGATCGAGTAAGTCCTTTGATACGCATATTTGAGGGTTTTCCCTCGACTTTATACGAGTACATTTTAGCTCTGAGCCCGGCATATTCGGTAACTATTCTCCCACAGCTTTCGTCTTTCATAAGACCTAGTACTTTTTTGTTGACGCGAGGCATACCGTACGCATTATCTTCGGGGTAGTCTGATGTATCAAACAGCTGGATGTCTCTCTTCATGCTCTCGTAAATGTCAATGTCCGTGAATTCGTATATTAAACTGTCAGTGTCCGTGTACAATAATTTAGCCTGATTGCCGAAATTTTGTTTAATATAATCGTAATGGAAATCGTAAAGTATAATTTTGGAAAGGTCCAGAATACTAAATCCAACATAAATCGGCTTGTTGAACTTAATTTTGAGTCTGTTCATCTCTATTATAACCATGTCTTCATCGAAAATTGTTAAACTGTGAAAATTTGGTTTCGCGATCAAATTTTTTGCCCCATATCGACCCTCCCATTGTGTGACCAGTTTAACGTCTTTATGTTTTCGCACATTTTCCATGGTTTTACCAAAGACAGAATTATTCATTAATTTATAGAAATTTTTCTCAAATTCGTTAGTCGCCTGTTTCCGTAAATCCGTATTTAAATTTATGTATTTTTGTAACCAAGCCGATTGGTTGAATTTAAGAATTTTGTGTACTTTAGTAATCTTTAATCCCCGCTCAATACACCGTTTCAATTGTCTGTAATGGATAACGTAACCGGTTTTCGAAAAAAGTGTTGTCAGTAATTTTGATTGTTTGCCTCCTGGGGGAACCATTTGTTCCGGGCACAGGGGTAAGTCTTTGTGGAGTTCATGAAGTTCGGGCGGGTACTCAATGTCCACTTCTAAAATATAACCGATTTCAGCATCATCTGCTAAATCGGTTATATTCAAGTTGTAGAATTGATCGACGGGTACCCACTCGAATCCCCCGGTTGGAAGGGGAAGAGACATCGCCGCGCCGTATAAGTTATTTACATCATAGTACATGATGTACTTATCGGGTTCGTCCGGATTGTATGCCTCACCCATGTACTTGTTGTTAGCCTTTGAGTACCGGTTCGACACTTGGGCTACGCCACCTCGGATCCCCTTCTCGATAATCAAAACTTTGTCAATGTCCGTCAGTAATTCTAATGTCTGTTTAGTAATTTTGAGCATGGAATCAAAGGCCAGACCGGGGGAGGTATAATAATGTAAAGGCTCAAGACCGTAAGTTTTTAGACAATTTTCACGGAAATTTTCGAAAATATCAGCCAAAAGTAGAACGTCAGTTTTCAGGTACAAGTCCGAATATTCCCCCAAATTTTGAATATTAAATGTATTCCAGACATTTGTAGCGTGCTCGTACTCGCTGTCTGAAATAGCTTCGTCAGTCAGTTTACTATAAAAATCGTCTTTAGTCGGTAATGTCGTGTCATTTAATTTTTCCCACGAATTTAGATAATCGTAAGGAAAAACACCTTTCCTGGTCAAAAGGCGGAAAGTCTCCTCCGAATCACAATGAGATTTAGTGATTCTTTTTTGGCTGTCATCGAGGTAAGAGGCCAATTTTTCAATTTTGTCAGCCATAAACCGGAAAGAATCTATAAATCTCAATTTGATTCTGGTATCCTTTACATCTTTTGTGAAGGAAATGTATTTTTCCTTATTTATTGGTAAAAGTGAAATGTTGCCCTCAAATGACGTAACCAAGTGACGTATGATTAAGTGACTCTCGTAAGAAGATAAGCATTGAAAAACGACCGGTATAACGTAACTGTCTGTATAATTTAGGTTACAAGAATTATGACAAGGCCCTCGGTAGACTGAATTTAGATGTGAGTGATCCATAATTTTGATATCGAAACTGGTAAACGGTTTTTCGCAAATGTGACAAAATTTCGCGTTGTCAAGTTCGAATTTTTGCGCGGCAGTCAAAGGCTCCATGAGCTTCGGGTGAGATAGGATGTTATTCACCTCGTCGGCAATATGTTCAAGTTCCCGGACGAACCACTCCTGACAATCACTACCCCGATACAATTTAAAACGTGAGAGACTATCATCATATGAACATTTAAGATAATAGGCGACACTAAACGCGGTACGTTTTCGTACATTTTGTGTATTTAAATTTAGATCGTTGTTCTCGTCACACGGTTCCAAAATGCGTTCAAAATCTGCATAAACGGCGAACGGTACCCTCTCTTTAAAACGATAATTTTTAAATTGTAAAAATTTTTCTTGCTCACCTGGTAGCTCTACTTTGCAAGTATTTGTTTTATAATTGCAATATATTAAGTGATCACCTAAAAGACGCTGCTCTGTGAAATGATTAAGACAACGATTGCAAATATGTTGTTCACCGTGGGGTTTAGATATTTGTTTGAATAATAAGCGCGACATGTTTTTTATCCAGGCAAAGTGATAAACAGGTGTTTCGTCGCCGTCGTTATCTTGAACCGAATTTGCCGGGACCATCAGTAAATTTATAACTCGTTTGCAATCGCTTTTACTCAAGCATACCGGTAGGACTTTCTTCATATCAATACCGTACACATTAATTGCCAAGTTATTTAAACGCTCTAATTTTGGAATTTGTTTTACAGTTATAGGAAATTCCATGCCGTCAAATTTTAATATGTCACGAAATTTGGGATATGATGAAGTTCTATATGCATGTGCTTTAGCTGGATGTAGAGCAGAGACTATGCTCCATAAAACACAGTATTCATCATTATTTTTTGCGTTAACAACACATTTTTTTCTTTTAATAAACTCGGGCATCTCGACGTACGTTGACGAGCCCACGGTAATCGGAGAATAATTATTTATATTTACACGCAACCCGATAATTTCCATAATAGTCCAGCCGCTATTACGATGTTCAAAGTTTTCTAGTTTGTGTAGTATAGGTTGAACAACATTGTCTTCCCACCACTGTTTTATATTTGTACTGAGGTCAATAATTTTTTTGTCCCGAATGATTTTAAATCTACCTTCCCGTCATTTAATTTTACGAAATTTCCTTCAAAAACTAAATTTACTTTAATTAACGAGTCCTTTAAGGCATTTCTCGCTTTGATAGAAAAACTACGAAATAATTTTTTTAGAAACTGTTTAGGTTCCTTGAGACTAACGTTCACGATGATTCCCGACCGCACACGACTCTTGAAGCACGATTTCACATCTTGCCACACCAAATTCTTCTTGTTAGGACGCACTACCGAAACTCCGGACACTTTATTTTTAATTTTCAGTTTTTTTAGCTGTTCACGATAATATTTCAGCACAGCCAAATTGTTTTCCAAACGGAATATATTATCGTTCTTGTCAATCTTGTGAATTTTAATTTTGATGGCCTCGTTTATTACACCGATATTTTTATTTATAATTTTGATGTGTCTGTTGATCTCGTCATCGGTCTTCAACAGAGTCAACGATTTTTTGGTCAGTTTAATAATTTTACTGCTGACATCACACACGGTCTCGGCAACTGACATTTTGTATTTCAATAAAAAAGTTTAACACGACTTTGAAAAGCAAACAAAACAATCACGTGCACTCGAACAAATTTCGAAAGCAAATGAGACCTTTTCACTAGTCCGCAGGCTTTTATAGTCGACGCGTTCGGCTATTTCCGGTTATAACCGGTTATATCCGGTTATATCCAGTTTTGCATCAAAAGTCTCTGAAACGCTGGACAGATAAAGCCATTGCACAACATTATGCAACATTATGAAATATGTCATCACCTGTTTATCTACAAGTTCCCACGCTAGGACCACAGCTACAGATTGAAACTTGTTTAAAAGCCAGACAAAATTCCAAGAAAGGGGTAAAAAATCATATATTTGTTTACATAACGGTAATATAAACAACGCTTTGGTCGCGTATTTTCCAAGAAATATATCTATATATCAATTTCCGAGAAAAAATTATGGCGCATACCGCCTTTGAAGTTTGTTTACATAACCGCTTAAAAACCAGACAAAATTCCAAGAAAAGGGTAATAAATCATACATTTGTTTACATAACTGTAATAAAAACAACACCTGGACTGGAAATGGTGATGACGTCATCATTGTTTTCCAAGAACATGAGTCATGCCAACCTCTACAATAAAAAATAGCTGCTATAATTTTGTCAAATAATTCAAATGTTAAATCCATTTAAAACGCCTTTCGGTGAACACCCTGTATATGCATACTCTAATAATATTATAAACTAACCTTTCCCAACTGATATTTATACGTAAATATTCGATTGTTGGTGTAATATTATTTTATGTGATAATAATGATATGATCAAAATTTGTTTACTTTATAGTCACGTTCTCATATGAAGCTGGAGAAATATGTTTATTTACATTTAAAAAATGCATCCAAGAGAGTATCAAAGCAAATGCTAAAACCGAACAACTCATATGTGTTGATTCGACACGGGATTTATTTTTTTAAATAATATTTTTACCATGAGTAATATTAGTCGATTTTTATCTGAAGCCTCCGCTATTGTTTATATTAACATCTTATTTGGTATTAGTCATACACAGCTGTGGCCATATTCCAGGAAAGTTACATCATCATGTTGTTATCTTAAACCCACGCGCGCGCGCTCGTTTCTTATATTTTCTACCTTATAACAAAAAGATTGATACCAAGAGGCCGTCGCCGCTGCCGCCGCCGATGACGGACCCCGACTTCTTCTTCTGCATTCCGCACCTGCACCCCGCTGCCCCCCGCCGCTGCTCATGCACGCACGTGGTGCCGCCTCTGACGTCACACTCCTCGATGCCGACCTCCTGGTCATTGCCGATGATGGTCCCCGGTTTCTTCTTCTGCAATCCAGATCCCCCACCCCCGCACCCCACTGACACTTCTTCAGCGTGACCTTGGAGCTGCTGCTAGAGACCTGGTGCCAGCTCCGGATGGCGGCAGCCCGATGGTAGCCTGGAAGTGGCCTAGAATGTCCACTGCTTAACTACTCATATGGCTTCTACTCTTCGCAGCCACTGGGTTTGATTGAACCTGCAGCCCAGTACAGGTGTTTGATCTGTTCCATCTATCAATTTGTCTAACGGGTTTTCTCAGCGTCGGGAATCACAGCCACAAGTTGGACGCCATGTAAACGCGCGCGTGCGCCAAGTTGCTCGCCGGGTTGCGCGCCTGCGCCCGACGCACCGCCGGTCCTTCTGGTACTCCCGTCCGAGCGTCTAGTATCATGTTCAAGATTTATTTGGTCATTTAAACGTCATCGGGACGCATTCCCCCCAGGTCGCGGTATGGTAACGTTCCACCCCCTATTTCAGTTTCCGTCGGCAGAATAAATGCCCCCTCCAGTGACTCTGTAAAGGTCAGCGACTCCCGGAGTTGATCCTCATTTAAATCCTGGCCCGGTGGGAGCGCGCATGCACCCTGTTTATCTCTTGATGCCATAGTCAAATATATACACACAGCAAAATAGATAAAATGCAAATGGGACAGTTTATTTACTAACACTTTACGTTTATTAGTTCACCATTAGTTCCTAAATAACTTCATTAACGTGAAAATATCAATGACTAAATATTAGTTCGTATTTATCAGTTAAAAGTTTAAAAGTCCACTCTGACACACTATCTATGTTTTTCGCGCCTTGACACTATAGTTCATGAATTTTAAAAGTCACTTCAATGAGGTAAAAGTCTAAATAGTCTTTGATTGGCACCAACTCAGTTCAATGGATAAATAAAAGTCTTTCACTTACCCTCGTAGCTGAGTCCGGTCCTGCCGTCTCTTCACTTTGTTTTAGACAAATTTACGTAATTTATTATTAAAATGCTAAATTTGGAAGTAAAGTTACTAAAGGTTACTTTCTCTGACTAATTACTGTTACTAAATCACAATCTAGACAAGTACTATTTACTAATAAGTCTTTTTTTCTCTCTTTCAGGTATTTTCCACTACAGGAAACGACACAGAAGGCGCCGTTGCTACAAGAGGACGAGAATAATACGCTGGAGCGCACTGGAGACGTATATTAACAGATAAGTTTCTTTAATACACTCTGTTCCTTTTCAGGTTATAGATTTAAGACACCTAGGTTTGCGTTTCAAACACAAATTTGTCGAGAACCACGACAGATTGTTCCGCAAACTCCGGAAAAGGGTTTTTACTGCCCCGATAATGGTCTAATTGCACTCACAAGTTTATAATACCGATTATTTTAAACTTCTGCCGTATTTTAATGTTGTTTGTTTACACCAGTACTCGCTCTGTGCCCAGTACGAGTTTCCCCAGAACGTTCAATACTAACAACTATCACGGTTATATGGACTGAAGTAGGTAATATTTCGCTATTCATCAAATTACGGGTCCCACAGGATACCCGGCGTTCGCACAAAAGGATGTAGAAACTTTTCTACATTAAAAATATAAGTTTAACTTGAACAAGCGTAGCGTCCTAAGGCATCTGACAATTGCTCTCAGCTCGAAAAACGTCCTGTCAACGCTTCCTCTTTTGTTTACACCAACTTGGGCTCGGAACGGGTTGTCTGAGCTTTGGCTAGTGCTGTGACCTTAACAAAAAACGCCGATACAGTTTAGAGCGGGTCGTGGAGTTCGTAGGTGTTGGGGTCTATCTCATCCGAGATAGGTTCGAAGTAAAGAAAGTAATGCCCGAGCAATATCAAAATTTAGAAAAATTGAGGAAAGTGGGAGATAATTAAAAAGAATTTAAATTTAATAAAAACAAAATTGAAAAATTTATGTCAGGCGCCAGTAAATTTTAAAGTGAATCTACAAACTTTTGTTTCCTAACCGGATTCCTCTTAAATCTAGGTCAGGTTTGTATAACTGTGGATCCTTTCTGATCCTGAAGGTAAGTTGGAAAAGTAATAAAGGACTAAGTCCCTATTTGAATTTAAAATTTTTTATAAAAAAAAAAAATTTTCAAAAAATTATTCAGTTTTTTGAAAAAAACTAAGTTTGACTAAAGAATAAATTTTATTCAGAAAATATATTTCTGAGGTTAGGTGCGAAAAGTAACTTTTGAGTTCAAAAAAAATTTTATTTTGAAAAATTATCCGAAAATCCTTTTTTCGAAAATTTATTTTCGACTTTAAAAAAAAAAATTTTTTATTATTATTATTAAAACTTGGGAAGGTTTTTCTTCAAGAAAAACAAGTTTAAAAAAGGTATAAACTATATTACAATAACTGTACAAATAATATTTTTCTAGAAGAGAAAAATTGACAATGAGATTAACACTGTTAAAAACCTATTAATCTAACAAAATAAGTAATAGTGATTCACTGGAATAATCTCTGCAACGAAAATCCAGGAAACAACAAATTCAACTACCAGACCGTAGAAAAAAGAGTACTAGGTATATGAAAATGAACGTTACTAAACTTATTCAAACTAATTACAAAAAAATCGCGGAATTCTACTAACCACTTTTTATGTAATCCTCTGTATAATCCTTTCGGCTTTTCCGAAAAACTGCACTAACTTTCTATGTCGGTTTCAGTTCCGATCCAACTCTTTAATTACTGAAGGTAATTAGACAATTTAACGAGCACTTTGTATGTCGAAGACTAGCAAGACTCGGAGCATTCACACAAGGTTACTTTCGAAAATTTTTTACTTTATTCCCAGTAATTGCGGATGAAGACTAACTTTGTAACTTTGCTGGAAGAAATTGGTTGTAAACTAAGAATCAGACCAATTGAACTTCGGCGATAAACTTCTCGAAGCAATCACGCAATGTCACTTTCGTAGATTTATTTCACTGTATTCCGTACTTGAGAATGAAGATTTTAACTTGTAACTTATTAAAAGAACTTAGTTGAAAACTTAGTATTGAACTAAAGGACTTCGGTGAGGAACTAAACTTGTCGATGAACTTCTTGGCGATGAACTGATTTCAAAAACGAAAAGCCAGCCCTTTTATTTAGAAATTTTCAGTCATTAAGGGTGATTCTCCCCTAACTATTGCGTATTTGCAATCATGACATCATGCTTTGCAATATTTCATCAGATTTCATCATCTTTCTAGAACTTTCTAGAGGATTTCCTCAAAAATAACAAAAGCAAACTGATGGTTTTGATACTCGATTCTGATTGGTCCCGGCCTTGGCGAGGAGCAGAATACTGGCATCTAATTGGCTGAAGGCTCTAGTATAAGTATTAAAGTGGTATAAAATGCAAATTTCGATTTTTTCTCGTTCATTTGATATCGTAGCCTCTAGGTCTACAACAGTCCCGCGTCGTTATAAATTTTGGTCGGACGGGTAGTCCCCGCCCTATATCTAGGTTTCGACCAATCCCAGGCCTAGAATTCTCGCTACGTTTAATAAAACTAATTTGCTGTTGTAGTTCTGAAGGCCGAGACCAGAATGAACTAGCTGACGCGCCAATATCCTTGGCAGGAAAAATGATCTCGGATGGTGCGGGGTCGAGCGGGTTTATCGTTCTTTACCCACTTCATCGCTGTAGGCCCGGACGCCTCGTAGAGGTAGGCCCTTTCCCCGTCATTCCGGGCCGCCAACGCGGCCGGATTCGATCGGTTCGTGGGGCCTCCTGTCCTGGCTGGGCCCCGCCGGACAGGGCCCTTTCTTCTAGCGCTAGTTATCAATCTTGACAAGATGCTGACTTTGCAACCCTTGCAGTTTCATTGTTCTGCTAAACTTATAAATATGGGTCAAGTTCATTGTTTAACCAGTTATTGTCTAGAGGTAATACAGAGCTCATACCTTTGAGATTATTGTATTTATTTTGACTAATTCATCGATACTTTTGTGAAAGTTTTTAAATAAAAAGAATTTTTGTTTTTAAAAACTAAAACCGCTCGGCACAAAAGTTATCTCGCTCTTCTTTCTTCGCCGGCTCGTATGTGTAAATCCCCGGTGGTGTCGTGGGTGGTGGTTTAGGGTGAGGTCGTACAGCTATGCAGCTTAGGAAGCGCTTTGCTAAGGTGGTCCTTAGGCTAGCGCGGGAGAGGAGAGTGGGATAAGGAAGGTAGGGGGGAATGTGTGTGTGTCGTCGTTTTCGTCCCTTGATCCTGGCGGTCCTGAAACAGACTCGACTCACCCTGCGTCCAGGAGGTGATGTCTAGGCCGCCTGCATCTGTCTGCAGCCTCTTCGGGTCGGTAGTCCACCGCGTTCCGGATCAGCGGGTTGCTGTGGATCTCGGCGCACTCAAAAAGCTTCCTCGCGCGCTCTCTGATCGCTTTCAGGGCTGAAGCGAATCCCAGATCCCGGCGAATGTCGCTGTTGCGGACGAATCAAGGGGCCCCCGTTGCGCAACGGAGGGCGATATTCTCGACGGCTTGCACCCGGGCTAGGTGCGACTTCGCTGCGTGTCCCACGCGGTTCCAGCGTACGTCAGCTGTGGTTGCAGTACTGCTCTGATGAGGGTTAGCTTATTCCGCAGACAGAGACGGCTGTCCTTGCACAGAAGCGGTTAAAGCTTCGCCCTCACCATCCTCGCTTTGCGCGTCACAGCGTCGACGTGCGGCTTCCACGTCAGCGTGCGATCCAGGTTTACCCCTAGGTACTTGACGGTGGTCGCCCACTGGATGTCTTCTCCGTTGAACTTCACGTGTCCCTGGGGGCGCGTTCGGTATCTACGAGAAAACATAATACCTGCACTTTTCTCCGGGTTGATCGCCACCTTCCACCTGTTGCACCAGTCCTCTACTTGGCTTACAGCTCATTGGAGGTACATCTTCGCCATATCGGGGTTCAGAGAACGGGTCGTTATGGCGGTGTCATCGGCGTAGAGGCACACGGTAGTGCGCTCTGTCCTGGGCATGTCGGATGTATAGATGTTGAACAGGTGCGGTGATAGCACAGCTCCTTGGGGGACGCCTGCCTCGACGTCTCGATAGGTGAAGGGTAGGGCCCCTTCACCTTCGCACGCAGCTTCTTGCCTCTGAGGAAGGACTCCACCAGTTTGACCAGTCCTATAGGGTAGCCAAAGTCGAGCATCTTTGCCAGAAGCTCATCGTGCCAGACCCTGTCGAAGGCCTTGGCGACGTCCAGGAAGACTGCCACGTTGGATTTTCGGTTGTTGAAACCTGCGGACAGATGTTCTACTAACCTGAATATCTACTGCTCCGTTGAGTGTCCGTTGTGGTAGGCGAATTGTTCGTCGGGGATGACTCGCAATTCGTCCGAGCTCTCACGCAGTCTGGTCAGGATGATCCTCTCCGCTACCTTGCTCATCATCGGCAGGAGACTGATGGGCCTGTAACTGGCAGCAAAGGTTAGATTCTTATCTGGTTTCGGGAAGAAGATGACGTCGGCTTTCTTCCACCTGGCGGGAAATCTTCGTAGTCTCAGGATGGCGTTGACGATGTTAAGCAGCGCCATCACTACCTTGTGGGGGAGCTTTCTGAGTATTCGGTTTCCGATCTACTCACATTCGAGTGCCTTGCGGGGGTTAAGGCACCGCAGGATGTCCCTCACCACCTCGGATGCCGCCGGCCTAATGTCGTTCCTGTCGGGTTGGCGTCTGTAGCGCCGTATGCGTCGTTCCACCTCGTCGGCGTGGTCCTCATTTTCGTCGTCGAGAAGGTTTTTCCTACACTGTAATTCAAGTCTGTCGGCGAATGCCTCGGCCTTTTCATACCTAGTGTAGACGATCCCGTTCTCTCCGTGAACCGGAGGCATAGGCTTCCGGGTGGTACTCAGCGCCTGTTGCATCGTCCACAGGCTGCGGTCTTCGGGGTTCAGTGACTCCAGATGTCGTTGCTACGAGTTTTGGTAGTGCTCCTCTAGGGCCGCTTTTAACCTCCGGTTCAGCTGGTTTAACGTCTGCTTATCCCGGTGGTGTGCGAACTATTTCGCCGCTGTCACCTTCGGGGGGGTCTGCCAACTTAGCCTGTTGTTTGTTGACTTGGGGGGTCCTCTTTGCGCTGCTGCTTCTTGCTCCCTGTCGTCTTCTTAGGGAAGCTAGGGCATCTGTGGCATGGGTGCCTTGTTCCTCTGGCTCTTCATTCTGAAAACAAATGTTATTTTAAAGCCCTGTACTTCGAGGTCAGACCGAATTTCCTCGTTGGAAATTTCCTCTGGTAGCCCTCTGATCACAGCCCTCAGCAGCCGCTCGCTTGGGAGAAAGAAGGTGTGGAATTCCTTCCCCTCGTCGGCGAAGACACGCGTGAGGCGTCGATAATCATCAGGCGTTTGCGGGTGAATGGCGATGCTTTCACCCGTTAACCTGGCCCTGGTGTAATTTATTTTCCTATTTGTCAGACTCCTGCTGACCTCCGTCCATTGTTCCTTCTTGCGAAGGATGACAGGCGGTATCCTCTCGGCTTTCTCGGCAGGGGCTGCGCGCTCTGATGTCGACGCTGGTACGATCTCGGGGACCTTCGCCTGTTCGGCGACAGGTACTTTGTTCGATTTCGCTGGCTTCTTTTTAGCCTTGCAGGACTCTTCCTCGGAACCCGACGAGGTCCCTGACTTATCTCGCTTTACCCCTTTTGGGGCCTGTTGTCCCTTGAGGGCGTTTAACAGCTCGGCGTGCTGTTCTCGAGACCTCTTTTCAAGGTCCTCGAACGCCTTCCTCTGTTGCCTCAGCTCATCTCTGAGGTCGTCGATCATTTGCCGGAATCTGGCATTCTCTGCTGCCAGTTCGCTCTTACGGCTGGTTGTCTCTACGACCGACCCGGGGGTGCTAGGCCTGCTGTCGCCGGCTTCGCTGCCGCTCGAGCAGTCGCTCTCCATGGCAGTCGGAGATCTCGACATGGTGCCCTCCCCGGCACCCGAATCTGTAAAATAAATTCCGGCGGTCTCTCTGCCTAGGCTGAGGTAACGTCGGTCGTTAGTAGAAATTTTGCAATATAAAATTGCCGAATTATTTCTATAGATGGCCTTAATAAAGGCAAAATATTACTTGTCTTGTAAAAGACAGATTTTGTGGGGCTTCCACTTCACAGTTCCTCGCACTGACACTCACTGCTGCACTGCACAAACTACGTCCGCACAGTTCGGCTGCTCACTTCGAACTCATGAACGAGCTGAGCGTGCGACTGCTGCTTTTATTACGGTCTATATATACAGGGTTAGAACTATTTAATGGGAGACTATAGGGATATCGGAAACCGTTAGTCATACTGGGTGGCTCAAATTACAAAAAAGTTGCACAATTATGGGAAGAGTGTTTTGGTGAAAACAGATCCAAGATATCTTCGATAGTTTCTGAGATATCTCGAAAAAAGTGAAAATATCGATTTTCTATTTATATTATATAACTCATTTGTTTTTTAAGATAGCATCACAAAATTTTGTATCTAGGCATTATCCAACATGGCGATTTCAATGGTGAGTTCAGATTTTTTCTATCTTCCATTGTTTCAGAGTCGCGATAGTCCAATTTTTTTTCTTATGGATGCCATATTATAAAAATACGAATTCAACGATGTATCACACTTTACAAAAATATCCTATCTACCTGCAGCAATTTGAATTTCTTTTTAATTTTTCTGAAATAGGCTGATGTCCGAATTGTCAAATAATTTGTTACTTTATTATGACAGTTAGATGAAACTGTCATTTGAGTTTTGTGTGCCGCCTGTGTCCTGTATAATAATAAGTAACTTATTTATTAAATTAAAAATGAGGTTTTTATTGTCTGAAAAAAGACATGTACGATACATACATACGTACAAATAGGAACGCCAGAACGGCATCTGAACAATAATTGCAACAATAAAAGTATATGTGTCGACCTGAGTAGACGTCTCTGAAAAGGTTCTGTAGTTTTAACCAATTGCAGTAGTTATATCAAGATATATCAGGTGTTTTTTTTACTGAAGTACTTGAATACAAGTATCTCTTCGTAAATATAACATTATTTTCATCTGATAAACCTGTTTTCCTGTGAAAAATCATAACTTGTGCAGCTGGTGTTTCTTGGTCGTACCACCTCAATTAAGAAGTTAAGATGTCAAGACCAAATACAAGAGGTTTCCTTCAGAGTGGTGACAAGTCAACAGATGATGCTACTGAACAACTAATAAAAAAGGTATGCCTGAGTTTTTTCAACAAATTGGAATCAACGTTCATTGATAAGTTTGAAGAGTTAGGCGAAAAACTTGATAACGTAACCACAACTTTTCATAAATTGGGCGAGGCTGTGAGTTCCAATAAAGAAGCTATCTCTAAACTAAGAGATAATTGTTGCCAGTATGATCAATTCATGAAAAGAAATAGCTTAATTTTGTACGGTTTGCAAGAGGCCAAAGGAGAGGATGTCATCGAACTAGTATGTTCGGTAATAAACAATAAATTACAAATTCCTTGTACATCAGCTGATCTAGATTATGTCTATCGTTTTGGTGTAGTATCTGCAGGGACGAATGCCAAATCAATACGAATAACTTTCTTATCTAATATTATGAAGAGTCATGTATTTAAATCAAAAAAGTTGTTGAAAGGTACAGAAGTTATGATATTTGAGGATCTTACCAAGGAGCAGTATGATCTATTTGGAAAGGCTAAAAGGAAATTCGACCGTAATGCATGGACAATTGGCGGCAAGGTATATGTGTTAACAGATAATAAAAAGTGTCTTATTAATAGTCCTCAAGACTTGTGAATTGATTGTCGTGGTAGGACTATAAATTTTTGCCCACACCAAAAGAGTATCCCAGCCATTAAAATGTTTTTTGCGTTCATAAATATCTCTCATTTTTTGCGTTTGCTTCATCGCTGTGAATGCTTACTTTGGTCTTGACAAGGAATTAGTTTTTTGTTTCTCTGTACATTTCCTGATATAAATGTTAATTAATAGTTAAATGATAATGCACAAATGCTATTTATGTATGGGCTGAACCTTTTCTCTTATAAGTGGTGTATCAGATACATATTTTTTTCTTTTTCTTTTCGATTACATATTTTTTTTTACTTTAGTAAGGGTACTTAGTAGGTAAGAAAGCAGCAATATCCATATGGTAATTTATTATCAAAATTGTCGTGGGTTGCGCACAAAGGTAAAACAGTTATATGAGAGTACGCTTGATACTAATTATGATTTCATGTGCCTTGTTGAAACGTGGTTGCATGAGGGTATACATGATGGAGAAGTTTTTAATTTAGATTTGTATGATTTAATTAGATGTGATAGGAAGACGGAAGGAACCTTAACTCGGGGAGGTGGGGTGTGCATTGCAGTAAAAAAGGGAATAAGTATAAAAGTCATTAAAGTAACTAAGCAGCAGAGTCATTATGAAGTTTTAGTTTTAGATTTTTTTCTTAATTGTGTAAGATATATCTTTGTTATTTTATATATGCCACCAAATTCTAATAGTGAGCATTATGCTAATTTATATGACTTTATAGAGAATAATGTTACTTATACAAATAATTACATATTTGGTGACTTCAATCTGCCCGAAGTATATAAGGGAAATAGGACCAATAATTTTCAATATTATTCCGACTTCATAAGTTTTTTTATCATTAAAGAATATTAATTATATACGCAATTTGAATAATGTAATTTTAGATTTGGTGTTAGTCAGTACTGATGATAATAACATTAAGATAGACAGAATAGCTGATCCTATAGTACCTGAAGATACTAATCACCCTATTCTGGAAATAGTTCTCGGTGAATCTCAGACTAATATTGTATATGATAACACTTGCAGTACAATTCGCTATAATTTCAAAAAATGTAATTTTTTAGACTTGGTGAATGCGTTTAGGGGGACGGATTGGTGCCAGTTCTTACACAATCCGAGGTTAACGTGACTGTCAAACATTTTTATGATATTTTAAATAATGTGTTTGAACAATACGTACCTAAGATATTTATTAAACAATTTAATCGGATAAAATATCCACCTTATTTTACAAATGAAATAAAACATCTTATAAAGGAAAAAACTAAATTCAAAAGGTTAAGGAACATCTCTGAGGAGCTTAATTCTAGGTATCTTGAAATAAGACGAACATTAAAAAATCAGACTTGAATTGCTTATCGTGCTTATTTATCGAACATTGAACATGGTATACAATTGATCAGTAAAGTATTCTTTAGTTACATTAAAAATAAACGATCCCCTTCATATGCCTCTATATCCTTTCGCGACAGGGATAACGTTATTATACCAGAAAATGAAGTTCCCGAAACATTTACCAAATATTTTTATTCAGTTTATTCTGTCTCACCAGCCGTCTATAATTTAAAAGATACAACACCCGGTAATTATCAGATGGCACAGTTGAAGGGTATAAGGGTATTTTGACTATGATATATCAATTAAAAAATTCAAACCTAAGCGGGCTGTAGGTGCGGATGGGGTACCACCGTATGTTTTAAAGGGTTGTTCTGATTATTTCAGGGAACCCCTTCTGCATATTTACAACTTAATTTTGAAGACTAATCAATTTCCTGACTGTTGGAAAATTTCTTCACTAGTCAGTCCAATTTATAAATCGGGAGAGAAATCTAATGTAAATAATTATAGACCTATTGCAGTACCTATCGGCGCCTGCAAAAGTTTTTGAACAAATATTATACCGTAACTTATGGAGTCATTTTAGCACACTAGTCAAAGACTGTCAACATGGATTTATGCCTAAGAGATCAATATCAACTAATTTGACTATATTTACCGATGATATACTTAGTGCGTTTGAGAACGGATGTCAGGTGGATGCGATTTTTACATATTTTCAAAAGGCATTTGACAGGGTAGACCATGATGTGCTTTTAAAAAAATTGGATATGTACGGGATGAATGACAGCATAATTAAATTAATTGTTTCATATTTGCAAAACCGCACATTTAAAGTCAAATATCACGGAATGTTTTCAAAAGTTTATGTAGCAAATTCAGGGGTTCCGCAGGGCTCTAACTTGGGCCCACTCTTGTTCTTGTACTTTATTAATGATTTACCCCAATGTCTTCATCATTCTGAATGCTTGTTGTTTGCCGACGATTTCAAGTTTTATAGACAAATTAAAGATGTAAATGTCTGTGTTCTGCTCCAGCTGGAGCAGCTTCTGTATTGCGTTGGAGTAAAAAAATAAACTTCATTTCAATATGCTTCAAGTGCTGCAATATTTCCTTTACTCGCAAAAAGGATGTTGTTACTTACGCATATAAGATGGATAATACTCATTTAGTTAAGGTTCATAATGTTAAAGATCTGTTTGTTATGAGGGAATCGCGTAATCTGAAGAATATACGAATCCTTATTACTTTGTATTGCTCACTTGTTAGGCCAAAACTTGAATATGGGTCATTGTTATGGCACGCGCAGCCAAAAAAATATACAGAGCGGGTTGAAAAAATACAAAAGAAATTTTTGAGATATCTATATTTTAAGAAGTATAATAGACCGCCTGACTATATGACTGTAAAAACTAATCAACTTTGCTGAGAATTTAATATAAATATATTCTTGATCAACGTCGTATTATTTCTATTCTGCTATTTGGTTATAAAATTTTAATCTGTCTCATTAATGCACCAAATCTGCTCTCCCGTATACTTATCAATGTTCCTTCCAGAAACACCCGTCAAAACCATATTCTGCATATCCCGTTACGCAAGACATCATGTTCTCCTCTTGTTATGTTTAAATTAATTAAACCTGTTTTCACCCCAAAGAGTATTCTTAAAAGAAATTAAACAAATTTTTTCTATACCATAATTATTATTTTTATATGTCTTATTATTGTAAAATCGTTATGTGGATGTTGTTGCCCTTCTAATATAGTGCTGCAATGTATTTAGGATATTACCCTTTGTTAGTGTGCTTGCTTTAGGTGGTCACATATTGTAAAATTGAGTGTAGTAATTTTTTCCCTGTAATTAGGTATTCATGCCTGTTGGGAAAGTAAATAAATAAAGTAAAAAAATAAATATCCAGAACGAATGCAGCCAAATTGTACCTTTTTCCAGAAATTGGACAGATGTATGACGGAAAATGGTAGTTTTGAAAAAAGAGAGGCAAGTACCACATAAACTCTACACCTAATGAAGTGAATGTGTTTGCTCAAGTTTATATTAACCCAGAAACTTCCACAACTGCAATCGCTAAGGAATGTGGTTTGTCACAAAGAGGAGTTTCTAAAATTTTAAGAAATCATAGGTCATGATCACAAATTTATAATAGTACAAGGATTTCGACCGGACGATTATTAAAGGAGAATGCACTTTTGTAACTGGTTTTCTGCAAAATTAATAGAAGATCCTCAATTCCCAACAAAAGTGTTGTGGTCTGATGAATCAACAATGATTTATTTAACAGAAAAAATCACCATCATTGGGCAAATACTAAGCCGCATTTAAAACGTGAGTCAAATTAGATTTAGTGTTAATGTTTGGTGTGGTTTATTGAATGACCAGATAATTGGCCCCTATTTCATAGATGGTACATTAAATGGGCCTAAGTACTTGGACCTTCTATAAAATTATGTAGAGGAATTTCTTCACACATTGCCAGTTATGCGTTATGTGGAATGCTAGTATCAGCATGATGGTGCTCCAGCACATAGTATCTTGTAAGTGAAACAATTTTTAAATAACAGATTCGGTGAACAGTGGATTGGGAGAGACGGACCCATTAATTGGCCAGCCAGAACTCCGGACATGAATCCTATGGATTATTTCTTTTGGGGTGTCCTAAAGGATTATGTTTATCGAACCACCATAAACACTGTAGATGAGCTTCGCAACAGAATTACTCTAGGAATTACGTCCATAACTCCTCAACAAATTCGAGCGGCTACCCAGTGCATTTCTGAAAGAGTGAGGCTTTGTATTAATAATGAAGGAAATCATTTTGAACATATTTTACACTGATTTTTTTTAATTTGTTTTTGTTTTGAGTTCAATTTGCTTTGTATAATAAAAGGTTTATTTTATTTACTTCATATTTTATTTATTGTTTGATACAGGACAACATCGTAAGAGTAATATTATTTTGCATTTCATGTTTTATATTAAAGAAAATGACAATTCGGACATCAGCCTACTATTTCAGAAATATTAAATGAAATTCAAATTGCTGCAGGCAGATAGGATATTTTTGTAAAGTGTGATACATCGTTGAATTCGTATTTTTTTTCTGTAACCATCCATGAGGAGAACCAATATAGCGTCCATGAGAAAAAAAAAATTGACTATCGCGACTCGGAAGCAATGGAAGATAGAAAAAATCTGAACTCACCATTAAAATCGCCATGTTGGATAATGCCTAGATACAAAATTTTGTGACGCTATCTTAAAAAACAAATGAGTTATAAAGAAAAACAGAAAATCGATATTTTCACTTTTTTCGAGATATCTCAGAAACTATCGAAGATATCTTGGATCTGTTTTAACCAAAACACTCGCCCCATAACTGTGCAACATTTTTGCAATTTGAGCTACCCTGTATGACTAACGGTTTCCGATATCCTTTTAGTCTCCCTTTAAATAGTTCTAACCCTTTATATGAAACACGTCGACCAATAGGAAGCGAGAACACCTATTCGGAGGTACTACGCGTTATTTTTTGGCAAATTGATTACGTAATGGGTAAAAACTACTGCGTAGTTTCGATTTTACATTGGCCCTTATGGGGAAAAAACTGTATATAAGGGGATGAAAAACGAGTTACAGTTCAGTTACAGTGTGCGGTTCATCGAATTCAGTTATAGTCCAAGAGTTAGAAAAATTTTGACTTTATAAACAAATACTTTCGTGAAGCGGTTTTGCGGGTTGGAAAATATACCAAAGTACTAAAAAACAGTTCTCGGAAAGACGCTTAACTTGAAAAAAAGAACGTTCAAATCGGACCTATAAGTTCCAAGATATAGAGTGTCAAAGTCAACAAGCGCTTGCTGCAAAACTATGCATAATGTAACAACAATAAAAATTGAATTTGGTAGGTTTTTTCAAGAACTTTCCGTATGTGTTTTTATAAATATGATCGCACTTGTGCTTTTTTATGAAAATTCAATGAATATCGCCAAGCCGACCATTTGTGCCGTAAAACCGAGGGGAGGGGATGAATTAAGGCCGGGACACACTTGTCATACACCATTCCGATCCGACTACGATCATACAGTCGGACGAGTGTCTGAGAGGGAAATGGTACTAGAGTTTGATCGGCGTAGTTCACACCTTTCCGGCACGTGTCCGCTCCCACTTATACTCGACTCCGTTCATGCATCCGATCGTGTTCCGATTGTGCAGTCTATTCGTTTAACAGCTGCAGGACGCGTGTCGTTTGGTATTTATATATTTTTGAGTTTTTGCAGTGTTTGTTTTTTCTACTAAAGAGAAAAATGTCGGCTATAAAACCGGAGGAGCTCATTGAAGAGGTGAGAAAGTATCCAGTACTGTATGACCAGACCAAAGAGCAGTACCGAAACTCCGATTACAAAGACATGATCTGGAAAAAAGTCGCGAAGGAATTAAATGTCAAAGGTACAGTACAGACCACACATATTTGAACTCGCATAAAAACACTATTTCTTTTTGTAAATATCGCTTTTTATTAGTCCGGTGGTAACGGACTTATTGCATACAAAGTAAACGCATAAACACAATATTCGATGGTATGAATATTTTTTTGTTGCTTACATTTTTCCATCATCCGCAACAAGTACGGAGTCGGTGTGTGTTGTTTACGGATTTTGTTTTAATTTTGTAACAGAACTAAATATAATAAATGTAAATTTATTAAGTCCGATTCTGACAGCGTGTAGTTTAGGGGTGAATTTTTTGCTTTTATAAATAAGGAGCTGTTTTTGTTAAAGTCTAAATATTGATGGCCTCGACTATAAAACTAAAAAACTTACATGCAATAAAACCTAGCAAAAATACTTATCTATTGTTCATTTATTGTATTTTTTTTAATCCGATACCTACCTATAGTAAATGGGTACAAAATGTCAAATCCAAATTAAAAAGAAGATAAACAATTTTATTGAATAAGAAGTACATTGCATAGCTGTAATAAATTCAGGACGATAATAAGAACATCAAACAAAATTAAATCATGAGGGCCTGACGTTCTTGCCACTCTAGACTGCCCTCTGGGGAATTGAAGAATTGTTTAAACTGCTCCCTCAAATTAAATGCTTCGCGATTTACCCCTCCGCGGCGACGAGGAAAATTCTGAAGACGAGATCTCCTCTCTTGAGTCGTATCACCAGTACTGTCAGGTAGTTCACGCACATTGTAGCCTTCGTTATTTCGAATGAAGTTGTGCAAGATGCATGTTGCGAGTACAACGCTCGTTATGTTATCAGGATTTCCCTGGAGAGGTCTCATGAACATCCGAAATTTTTGCACCAAAATTCCAAACACATTTTCAGACATCCTTCTTGCCCTACTAAATCGGTAGTTGAAAATTCTCTGCTCGTCAGTCAAATTCTTCCCCGGAAATGGTCTCATGATGTTGGTTGTGAGTGGAAAAGCGTCATCGGCCACTATAACCATGGGAAGTTCAGTATCTGTCCCTGGAAGACACTGTTTCTCTGGGATATTGAGTTTATTCCGGAATAGTTTCTTTCCAAAATTGGAATTAGACAAAATACCACCATCTGAGTTTCTTCCGTAGCTTCCCACGTCCACAAAAATGAAATTGTAACAAGCATCAACTAGAGCTAGAAGAACAATAGAGTATGTTTTCTTGTAATTCCAGTACAGACTTCCTGACAATTTTGGGGCTTGTATTGTGACGTGCTTACCATCCATTGCGCCAATGCAATTGGGAAACTGCCACCTTTCCCAAAATTCGGTTGCTATTTCATTCCACTTGACCTCATCCGGTACTGGCATCACTTCGTTTAAAAGTACTTCAATTACTGCTCTGCTCGTCTGATGAACAATGGAACAAACTGGACTTCTTCCTAACCTATAGCTAAAGGATATTGTCTTAAAGGAATCTCCTGTAGCAAGAAAACTGAAACAAATAATAACTGTTACCTGTTTATTGTTATAATCAACTTTCATATGTATTTAAAAAAAATTTTTTGGTTTCTTTATATATATATATATATATAAATTGTTGTAGGTCAGGAGGAAGAATGCAAAAAAAATGGAACGGTATTCGAGACAGTCTACGCAGAGCTCGACAAAAAAGGAAAACAAAATCTGGGCAGGGGGCTACATCAACCTATAAGTACAAGTTTGAGGCTATCCTTGAATTCTTAATTCCTCATCTCGCCGAGCGGAAAGGTTTAAGTAACATTCCAGATGAAGAAAACGATGATGCTGTACCTGAAACCGGTAATGAATCACAACAGCTTGAATTAGAACAGTATGAATCACAATATCAGAACTCTAAATCACAACATCAGAACACCGAATCACAACGGGAGAACTCCATCCAGGAAACACAGCAACCACCAGATGTTAGCAACACTGATGAACCTGAGGAGACCACTGAACCGTCGTCAATACCACCGACCACAACTCCAACCAATCGAGTTTCTGCCGAAAAGAGGCCTTCATCTGCAGGACGTAAACGGAAGCTAAATACTGAAGTGAAATCTCAAGAGTCTGCATCATCTCAGCTAATGGCATACATTTTGACAGAGAAAAAAGCCGCCAATTCGATAAATACGTCAAATTCACGAAGTCAAAATTCTGAACCACATCCTGTTGACGCTTTTTTGGCCGGAATCGCACCATCTCTCAAATCGCTCGATCCCGTTCGTCTACATGCTGCCAAAGGGAAGATTTTTAATGTAGTGCAAGAGTACGAATTGCAGCAGCTTCATGCGAATAGCCAACAAAGAACTACCATGACCTATATGTATCCGTCAACATCACCCCAAACGTCCTCTGCCTCAACGCCTGCGCACATCACATCATCAGAAGAAAATGAACTGTATGCAGATGTATATGGACCCCCACATTTTCCAAACCATGTTGCACTACCACCAAAAGCGCCCGCCATCACTAGAGAAGAAGACGCCGACCTTTCATTTTTTAATTTGTAATAAAGTTTTCTGTTTGAAATACAATATATTCTACCTTTCATAATAAGAAATACATCGTTCCATTTTTTGTTTTCCTTTTTTTTCAAATTCTTGGAATTAATAAAAAAATAAAAGTAAAAGCGCTAGGTAAGTAAATTAGTGTATGTCTAGAAGGGATTGCTTTTCTAAAATATGTGTCTTGCTTAGACAAAGTTTCTTGGAGTTTAAGTTCCAACAGGTTAAACGCCGCCTTCGACATTCTAAAATATTGGTAAAATTTTGTCTCGTCATCCAACAGATGAGGTAAAAGTGTACAATACTCTCCTTCTGCGGATCTTCTTTTCCAAGCTGGATGTACCCAAAATCTGCGTTTTCCTTTGTTCTCCATGAAATCTCTCCGATTTTCTTCATCTTCCTCTTCTAAACAAAGTGCCACCATGGCTAAATCGCAATTGCTAAAATTTTTGAACATTTTGCCCACAGGACTTTCCGTGATTTTGTTTGAATCGAGACTGGCGAGAGTGGCGAATGTATCGACCCGGAGCTGGAAATCGGAAAGGACTCGGAAGCGTGTAGGACATGTGTGCTCACCCCTGCCGATCCCGCACCGATCCGCTTCTTTGGGGCAACTTCGGATCGGAGTCGGATCGGAGTGGTGTATGACAAGTGTGTCCCGGCCTTTATAGAAATTGAAATCGCGTGTTCAAAAAAAAGCGCGCGCTTCGGCGTTCAATATCTCGGCTTCTATGGCTCCGATTTTGATGATTTTTTTTTAATCGATAAAGCAAAATGAGAGGAATTCAATTATCAAGATTTCATTAAAATATTATAAAGCCCTTTTCTGTCCATTACGACTACTTTAAATTTCTCACATTTCGTTGGTATATTCATGTAAATAATAATATCGATGGTAGGATATAGGTACATAATCCACTGTTAATAGGTATTCTAATAATTACGTGGTAATAATGTTTAAATAAAATCTTTAAATTTTTATTTAATATGTAATTTATTTATTGTATGCATAGAATATAGAAAAAGATATAGATACAAATAACTATTTATTTATTTTTATAAAACGTGTTTATTATATTTTCATAATCATCGTATTATTAAAGTTTTTCACTTTTTTAAACATCATTGCTGTTTTCAGTTATAACATCAGCATTTGAATAAGTACCGTTTTCCATTATCTTCAAGTCAGTATTTAACTAATTGTAAGTAGGTCCACTGTCAGATTAACAGCAAATAATGACTTATGGTTGGTTATGGTTGGTTAATTTGATTTTTTAAATTTGCTAGCAATTTCATAGCCATCCTCGCAAGAAATTGGATCATTTTATTTATCACAAAAACCATCAAACAGAAAAATTAAAAGATAGGTATATGGAGATGTAATATGGATAGATATAGAGTAAATTTTTACAACAGATTTTGATTAAATATACAGGATGTCTAATTTAGAAAAACCAAGTTTTGGCGGTTCGGTCAATCAAATGCGACAATAAATATGAAATTGAAATAGGTCGAAGACCATTAGACCATTAGAGATGAATATAGGGAAGCTTTATAAAATTACCCTAAAATTACGCGTAGAATCCAAATATGCAAAAATATATAGGATGTTCCATTTATAATAAGTAAATAGGTGGCGACTACCGGTATAACCGGAAGTATTACAACAATGGCATTATTTTATTTAAATCTTTTTAAATAAAACCTCCAAAACCACCAGGTCCCAAATTTTCAAAATTCAAATCGAAGTAGTCTCCGAAATATTCTAATGGGCCGTCACCGTATGACAGCTTGTAGAAGAAAATTTTCAGACCGAAAACAGCAACTATGCTGTAAAAAAGCGGAATACTTTAATATTGCGATGATACGTTTTATAAATATCAAATAAATAAATTACATATTAAATAAAAATTTCAAGGTTTAAACATTATTACGAATTATTAAAACTAATAACTATTAACAATGGACTATGCATAGCAACAATGAAATGTGTGCAATTTTAAGTAGTCGTAATAGACTGATAGGGCTTTATAATATTTTAATGAAATCTTGATAATTGAATTCCACTCATTATGATATATTGATTTTTAAAAAATCATCAAAATCGGAGCCGTAGAAGCCGAGATATTGAACGCCGAAGAGGGCACGCTCTTTTTGAACGCGCTATTTCAATTTCTATCGTTCATCCCCTCCCCCCCCCGGTTTTGCGGCTCAAATGGTCGGCTTGGCGATCATTGAATTTTCATAGAAAAGGCGTGTGATAATATTTATAAAAGCACATACGAAAAGTTCTTAAAAAACCTACCGAATTCATATTTTGTTGTTGTTACATTATGCATAGTTTTGCAGCTAAAGTTTGTTGACTTTGACACTCGATATCTCGGAACTTAAACGACCGATTTGAACGTTCTTTTTTTCAAGTTAAGTGTCTTTCCGAGAACTGTTTTTTAGTATTTTGGTTTATTTTCCAACCCGCAAAACCGCTTCACGAAAGTAATTGTTTATAAAGTCAAAATTTTTCTAACTTTTAAATTCGCTCCAAAAATTATTCAAAAAAAGAAAATTGATATTATAATGATTCTATATGATTGTTAAGGGGTCCAAGTAAGTGTAAAAAAATCAGCGCCAATTAAAATGCCTAACTTTAACCCCAGCACTCACGTAAAAAAAATAACGATATTTCGCGCTGAAATTTAGTAACAAATTGTCTCATACCAATACTATCAGACCGATTTGGATCGGATTTTGGAATTTCGTATTATAATCGTTTACAGTACTTACATCTACATTTATAGTAGAATTGGACAATTTCTTGCCTGTCAGTTTGACGCTTCCAAATTACCTCGATTTTCATCACTTTGTTACGTTGTTTTGGCTATTTAGCAACAAAAATATGACATGCGCAGGTATCAAAACTATTCTATCTTGTAGCAAATTTCATAACAAACAATTTCATCAGTAATAGTTTTTTCTGTAAACTGCATATTTAAGAAGTTATGTTGGAAAATGTTAGAAAAAACACGTCAAATTTGAGTATTTATGCAGTTTTTAATTTTTTCTGCAAATAGCACAACTATTTTTCATGGCGCAACCTTATATTTTCATTGTATATATTATTTTCGACCGATTTTTACTAATATCCAAGTTACGTCAAGCAACAGCCATGTCAATGTGTAATTCTCCTGGACTATTACAGTTCAATCGTGAATCAAGTTAGTTGTATTTTAAGTTAAAGTTTGTGAAGGAGTTTATTGTAGCGTTGAATAGGTAAAACCTATAGTAAAATTACCAAGGGTTCTCTTTTATCGGTTCATATATATCCAAATATTTTATAAAAATTATTTTTAATTTTTTAAACGATTTATTAGTTTAAGCGGGGCTCGTTCTCTATCAGAACAATTTTAAAAATTAAGGTACTCTTTTTCCGACTGCTAGTTGCATATTTGAGTGATATTAGCTTGCATTTTAGATTTATAACTTGTTTATTATTTTTTACTAGATTAGATTACCAAACCGTACTGTAGCTTATAGTAACAAATTTTATGGTAGAGATTTGTCAAAATATCAGTAAGTATTAGATTATATTTAGTTTCAGTAGTTATTATTTATTTACTGCCTAAATAAAAAACTTAACTATCCTACTCACCTAGATATATGCTGGTTCACTGCGTGAAAGTGGATTTTGATTAAATAATAAAAACTATTGCTCTTTAGTGTTCGTTTTAGTTAAAACATAGAAAAAGTAACCTAATAGTCCACAAAACCGATTAGAGATATTTTTAGAAGTGAAAGCTAGCCTGAACAAAGAGTTCTTTCTATAAATTAGTGAAAATTTTGTAAATTTTCTTCCACAAAAAATTTACTGGCGCCTGACAAACGTTTATTTTCCAAAATTACATAGTAAAAGAGATCCTAAAGGCGTAATCCGCGTCGCGGCTCGACAAAAAAACTCCTAGAGGCACTTTTCCAGCGCGAAAAGTACCCTCCAACCACGAATTTCACGACCCTGATCATTAAAAAACTCCACTCTTGTTTTAGTCTATCGTACGCGAAGTGTCACACGTAAATTCATCTCGCGGACCGAAGCAAAGCGTTGATATTGCTATCAACACTCTCCCTCAATCCGCGGGCGAATTTCAGTGTGACGCTTCGCGCTTGGATAGACTAAAACAGGAGTGAATTTATTTATTGAGCAGGGTCATGAAATTCGCGGATGGAGGGTAGTTTTCCCGCTGGAAAAGTGTCTCGAGGAGGTTTTTCCTCGGGCCGCGGCGCGAATTACGCCTTTAGGATCTCTTTTATTATTTAACTTTTGGAAATAAATATTTGTCAGGCGCCAGTAAATTTCACTAATTTTATTGAAAAACTCTGTGTTCAGGCTAGTTTTCACCTTTAAAACAACTAAGTTCGGATTTGGTGACTGTTAGGTTAATATTTTCTACGTTTTAACCAAAACGAACAATAAATAACAACTTTTATTGTTTAATCAAAATCAACTTTCACACAGTGAACCAATGTAAATTTAGGTGAGTAGGATAGTTAGGTTTATTATTTAAGCAGTAAATAAATAATAACTACTAAAATAATCCACTAATACTAAATATAATCTAATACTTAAATTTTGACAACTTTTTACTACAAAATTTGCTACTATAAGTTTCACTACGGTTTGGTAATCTAACATGGGAGAAAATAATAATAAATACGTTATAAATCTAAATACAATCTAATATCACCCAAATATTCAACTAGCAGACGGAAAAAAGAGTACCTTAATTTTATAAAATGTTCTGATAGAGAACGAGTCACGTTTAAACAAATAGTTTGTTTAAAAAATCAATAATAATTATTAAAAAATATTCGGATATACAGGGTGTCTCACATTTAAATAGCAGGACTTCAGGAATTAGTAGAAGACCTCATTTTGAGTCTAAAAGTTATGTATATGTATGGGTCCTAAAACGCTTCGTTTCTAAGATACAGGGCGTTCAATTTTATTTTTGTTTAATTTATTTATTTTTTAACTAAATAACCGCTGACAAAAAAAATCATCATGTTGCGGCGAAAGACTTAGTATTTGAGGGCAAATAATTTGACACAGAAAATCATCGCATATTAGTTCCAGTGGTGGAGATAGAGGGGTCTCTATGCATATTTTTATAAAAAAAAGTATAGCCGATTTGATATTTTGCAAATGTTTTCGAAAAATATGAAAGAGCATTCAATTTTACCCAGAAAAGGCCCTCTTGTCCAAAGTCGATAGGAGGTGGCGTTTTCAAGAAAAACCGAAAATACTGTTTAGAAGTCAAATAATAATTTTTAAACATTGTGTTACAACTAAATTAAATATGTAGTTCAAAAATTCGGTTAAAATTGTTTTTAATTAATTAAATGAAAATAAATACAAAAATAAATAACGAAAACCATATTACATCAAAGCAAATGTTCGAAATGTAAACCATTTTCTTCGATACATAACTGACACCGACGCTGAATAGAACGTCTCATTTGAATTAAGTTATTGTCTCTGATTTCACTGCATGCGTTCCGAATCCGACGAATAAGTTCATCCCTTGTGTCCACAGTAGTGGTATAAACTCTCTCTTTAATAAAACCCCAGAGGAAAAAATCTAGGGGTGTCAGATCAGGGGATCGGGGAGGCCATGCAACGATACCCCCGCGGCCAATCCATTTTTCGGGAAAGTGGGTGTTCAACCAGTTCCTGACATTTCGGCCAAAATGAGCTGGACAGCCATCAAGTTGAAACCATGCTCGCATTCTTAAATTCAGAGGAATTTCCTCCCACATGTTGGCACTCTCGGTCTCTAAGAACTCTAAGAAATTCGCAGAATTCAGTCGTTGAGGTAAGATGTAAGGGCCGAAAAGACAATTGTTATAAACGCCGAGCCAAATATTAACACTAAATTCGTGCTGAAAATTTCGTGGTCTGATTGCATGCGGGTTTTCATGTGCCCACTCATGCTGATTGTGTAAATTTGTCACACCTCGACGAGTAAAACATGACTCGTCGGTCCATAATATGTGTGATAAAAAATTTCCGTCGTTTTCAATTGAGTTAAGAATCCACCGAGAAAAAGCTATTCTATGTTCCTCGTCACCCGGACGTAAACCCTGAACAGGTTGTAAGTGGTAGGGATGTCTATGATCTCGTCTTAATGTTCTAGAAATAGTGCACCTGGAAACACCAATAATCCTGGAAATTTTTCTGGTACTCGTCGTGGGATCTCTGTCAAATTCGTGCAAGATTCGCTGATTCCTCCTATTTCTGCCAATATTAACGTTAATTATGTTGCGATCCCTATGGACCAGATTCAATCCGTCATTAGCGAAACGTTGATGAATATTAATAAAAACGTGTGGATGCGGCTGTCTTCTATTAGGAAATCGTCTCCGATATTCCCTAGCAGCTTCTGCCGAGTTCCCATTGGCAAACCCGTATACGAAGTGAATATCTGCGTATTCTTGGTTCGTAAACTTAAACGGCATTTTGAATTTGTTGCAATTTTTTTTAATACTCTACACACAATTAGAAACTATAATAAAATAAGCGCAAATGTCAATATTAGAATGACATTTCAAGTCTGATTTGATTTCTAAACAGTATTTTCGGTTTTTCTTAATTCGACTTCTAAACAATATTTTCGGTTTTTCTTGAAAACGCCACCTCCTATCGACTGTGGACAAGAGGGCCTTTTCTGGGTAAAATTGAATGCTCTTTAATATATTTCGAATACATTTGCAAAATATCAAATCGGCTATACTTTTTTTTTATAAAAATATGCATAGAGACCCCTCTATCTCCACCACTGGAACTAATATGCTATGATTTTCTGTGTCAAATTATTTGCCCTCAAATACTAAGTGTTTCGCCTCAACATGATGATTTTTTTTCAGCGGTTATTTAGTTAAAAAATAAATAAATAAAACAAAAATAAAATTGAACGCTCTGTATCTCAGACCCATATATATATATAGGAACTTTTAGACTCAAAATGAGGTCTTCTACTGACCCCTGAAGTCTTGCTATTTAAATGTGAGACATTAACCGATAAAAGAGAACCCTTGGTAATTTTACTATAGGTTTTACCTATTTAACACTATAATCTACTTCCTCACACAACTAACTTAAACTCAAAATACTAATACACTTGACGAACAACTAAACTAATTCACGATTGAAAAACAACTGAATACTCTCCCTTATTCTCCATCCCTTATATACAGTTTTTTCCCCATAAGGACCAATGTAAGATTGAAACTACGCAATAATTTTTGCGTGTTATGCAATCATTTGGCCAAATATGTAACGCGTAGTACCTCCGAATAGAGGTTCTCGCTTCCTATTGGTCGACGCGTTTTATATATATAATTAGGAATTATTTTTCTTAGGTATCAGGTTCTAGTTTGACCGCTGGTCAAAATGATAAAAAAACACACAGCAATAATTTTTTATTAAATTCTAACGTTTCGCTCCCGATCGGGAACTTTTTCAAAGATTATTTTTCAAATAAAACACATTATTTTGTACAAGTCACACTAAAAACCTAAGAGCAACCAACTCCATGTATAATATAAAAGAAAAGAAAAACCAAAATTTTTTAAAACAACAGTTGCATCAGGAGAACTTTTTTGTTATTCATTTTTATTTTGCATTTAATTTTTGTGTTGAACATCATCATAATNAGAGCAGGAAGGGTAGTCTTGACTGACTAGTTAAGAAAAAAACCAGTGATGTATTTGGGATTGCAGTCAACAGTGCTAAGGGCTAATGTAATAAGAACACTCTGTGTTGTTGTCAAGATTTCGGAAATGTTTATTTCCTTTCTCAAGACATAAACGTGAGATTATAATATAAAAGCCATCAAAACCGAGGTATACAAGAACATTGTTGTTAAAATTTTATGAACTTCACTAGATTAAAAACAATTGTAACTATAGTCAACATTTTTATATAAAAAACAATTTTTAAGTCAATTTTTAACATTTAACAACTAATACATTAAAAAGGAGCCATGCCTTTGAAATGTGAACTATTTCTTCTAAAATAGTTTACATTTCAAAAGCAGTCTCTAGAAGAACTCAGGCGGCGTATTATTGAAGAATGCCACCTAATTACCCCCGAAATTCTTAACGTTTTTATTATTGCAAGTGGAAGGCGGACATTTTGAACAATTAATTAAATGATTATGACCAATTTATTTTCATTAATCAAAATACCTTTTATTTGTAAACAGTTTTTCCAGTGAAAATAAATTGAAACATTTTATAGTTTTCCCTTTGGCATTTTGAACAATTAATGAAATGATTAATACAAAACAAAATTGTCTTTTATTTCTAAGCACAAGTAATTTTTTTTCAACAACAGATGAACTAAAATTGAAAAAAAATTACATGATGACAACCATAATTAGAAACATTTTCGAATGAGGTGTTACTCTACCTAGAGTGCCATTTAACACGTTGACTGCGAGATAATCTCAACGTACTTTGTCCGTGACTGCGATACATATCTTC
>NW_019417785.1:39992-41642 GCF_000390285.2 Anoplophora glabripennis | reverse complement strand
TGCATAGAATACCATAAAATACAATGTTTATCATTTTTTAAACTTCTTAAACTTAGTTTAATTCTAAAAAATAATTAGCGTTGTAATAAATTTAAAATTTGATAAAATTCATATCGAGCAATGTAACAACGGCGCAGCAGTTAACACGAGGTAATAAGGTGTCAACAACCAATATTACGCAATTCAGTTGGAATCTGGAATTCGACAGTCGAAGATTTGCAAGAACGAATTTTTGCCACTGCCCATCAAATCCCATCAAATGATAAATCCGAGTATTTTCCAAAAATGGTTCCATTTTGAGCATATTATTTGGTAGTTGATTTTGTACTTGTGCATTTTGAAAATCACTGAATTTTGCTTATTGGTAAGTACCTAAATTATTTTTAATACATATGATTAGTTGGGCGAAGTGGGTACTTTAATTACATATTTTTCAAATTCATAATTTGATTCAAAGTTCCTGTTTTAAGAGATTCATAATTACTAAAATTCGAACTAAAATTTAAGCACAACACTATCTTCGCATTATAAAATCGATAAATTTTATTTTATTTATTTAAAAACTGGAAAACAATTGTCTTGAAATTTACTAAATGTTTCACAATAGTAAATTTTTGTTATTCCGTAGGACAAGTTTACCGCGTGCGCACTGTGTAACATTAGGTTAAGCGCTGTTGTCATATTGTGATGAAACTCCCCAATAATAATACTCGCTATATTTTGAAAATTATTAATCTTACGCCCCTGTAATATACAACTTTTTTGTTAATTTTTGATTACTCTATCTCATGTTGAAGTCAAACTTGTTATACTCTGTATACAGGGTTATTCATGCAATTGTTCATTAGAAGGATACGAAGTTACGATGACAAGATTTGCAACTTTTTCTTGTGGAATTTCATAATCAGTAAAGTCTATAAGACACCGCCAACTATTGTAGAGGACATGCGCCATCGCATACTTACAGCATTTGAAGAAGTCACTCCACAGATGTTAGAAAATGTGCAGAAATAGCTTAAAAACAGACTTCGCTCATACATTGCTCAAAATGGTCAACATTTTGAGCACTTAATCTAAAACGTTGTTTTTGTTTCCGTTAAGTGTTTATGTTTTATTTTGTTCTATTCTATTCTGATGTTCGTGTAGTCTAATTTTATTATTCTTTTGACCACCTTTTAAGGGCCCCATATTCTTTAAATAGTGTTTTCCGCAAAGACAAATAATTTCAAACATTTAATAACTGAATAATTTAAAGCTTATCAAATAATAGGAATGTTATGTCATGCCACCTGAGTATTTTCAAAGACGCCGCAGTAAAACGAATAAACAGGTGCAAAAAAACGATCAAACCATCAAGGTTTTAGGTACTGAAATCTACGAAATTACTAACTTTTTTATATATAACTCCACATGTAAATATTCTTATAACATTTACTTGCTTAGTCCTACATATAAAATTGTTTACTTTTATTTATAAGTACGTGAAAATAATTCTTAAAATGTGGGGTTAGGATAACAGCAAACGCATGTTTTACAAACGCTTTTTTTTAGTTATTATTTTATTTGAGTAAATTTAAATGGTAACAATGAATAAACAAAACATCAAGGATTTTATTTTTGTGCTTACTTTTGTTCTACACGTTTTACTTT
>NW_019417785.1:34521-35993 GCF_000390285.2 Anoplophora glabripennis | reverse complement strand
AAGAGTTAATTGTGACAACTGGCATGACAGCAGCACACTTAGTTTTTCTTTGATTGATTGCAGTCATATATGGTGTGAGGTGAATGGTAATACATTTTATTTTTTTATTAATAAACGAAAAGTTTTAAAGGAAAATTGCTAGAGAGGTAAAAGTTTCTAAAAGAACCAGTTTATCTAATGCGTATTTTTGGATATCGAGTTTTTACGAAATATAAAAGTTATGGCAAAAAATGGCTTGAGGGGTGGTTATTTCAACCCCTTTCGAGGGGTTAAAATTTTCGAAAAATAGTTGAAAACTCGCATCTGTATTAGTAAACAACCTGTAAAAAATTTGTTATTTGTACCTCGTTCGGTTTTCAAATTACAGCCAATTTTCATAATTTTTTTGGAAACTTTGATGGCCCATATCTCTTCAGGGGTGAACATTTTACTAAGGCGATTTTTTGCAGATCGTGTTCTTTTGAAATGTAGATTCACTGGTATCATTTATGCTACTCCATTCAAAAACACCCTGTATATAAGTCGGGTATTATATGCAGTCAAAGCCGCGTTATAAGTGAACTCTTTTTATTACTGGAGCTTTCTGGATTTAATTATCCCTTCTTCAGAATAAACTACAAAAACATGTCTAGATAAAAATAAAATATATTGTTGATATTATGGATGTAATAATTTGATTAAACTTCAATAAAAATTCTTGACATTGAACAATTAAAAAATTTTTAAACTTTAGCAAAACTTATATATAATATTTCTTACCTTAAAATATGATTGGCCAAGGGGGGGAAATGGAAGATTATGATTGAGCTATAGAATTAAAATGTTATCATGGAACAAAAGAGTAGGAAACAACAGAGACCAACCATGACCCTTAGATATTGTACAAGGTGCGGCAAGATAACTTCCTTATTTCAGAATGCAATAAAACAAAAAGTAATAAAGATATGTTTTCAATTTCCTTTATTAAAAAGTTAAACATTTAAAGTTGTGGTTTACATCGTTTTAAAAATCAAATTGGGTAAGTGACATCCCCCATCGATACACTGGCTGAACCGAATTCTGATGTTTCTTATCAATCTTTCCAGCATAGTGATGGGTATGTTGGCCTAGCGCCATTATTCCATGGCTAGGAATTGGCCTTAATGATTTGGGATCGAGGGGGATTATCCCTCTTTATCCTGCCTCATCTCGTGTAGGCCTGGACAGCCTTCGTAGGTGGGCCCCATCCGTCGTTTACCCCGACCGCAAATGCGACCGCTGTAGGCGCTTTGTGGGACCTCCTTTTGTCCTGGCTGGGCCCCGCCGGCTAGGGCCCTTTCTTCTGGCGCTCTTCTTGCTTCGCCGGCTCGTCTGTGTAAACCCCGGGGGTAGTGTCATGTTTATGTGTGGTATGGTTGGGTAGGGTAGTGCGGCTATGCAGCCTGGGATGCGCTTTGCTAAGGTGGCCCTTAGGCTAGCGCGGGAGGGGAGGG
>NW_019417785.1:20423-34345 GCF_000390285.2 Anoplophora glabripennis | reverse complement strand
TTTCAGATGACCCCAGAAAAAGTAGTCTAAACTATTAAGGTCGGGAGATCTGGGCGGCCATGACTGCGTTCCTCCGCGGCCTATCCACCGATCGCGATAGTTGTGATTTAAAAATTCACGCACCCGTAAGCTAAAATGTGGAGGCGCACCATCGTGCATTAGCCACATCTGGTTTCTTAATAAAAGAGGAAGGTCTTCAAGCATTGGCGGCAGATCTTCTTCAAGAAAGTGTAAATACGATTGTCCATCTAATCTTCTTGGGAGAAAAAATGGGCCTATCAAATAATCGTCAATAATACCAGCCCAAACATTTATTGAAAACTGTTCTTGATGATTTGATTCAACAATTGCAAAAGGGTTTTCATCCGCCCACAAATGGTTATTATGGAAATTTCGTATTGAGTTTCGAGAAAAACTAGCTTCATCGGTAAAAAGAATGTACCTGTCAAATAACGGATTTTCCAGCAGCTTTTGAAGAAACCACTCACAGAAATTAATGCGCAACGGGAAATCTCTAGGGAGTAATGCCTGGACTCTTTCAATGTGATATGGATATAACAAATTTTCGATAAGAATTTTCCAAACAAGTACGTGTGAAACATTAAATGTTGCCGCGATTTTCCTCGTGCTAGTTTTGGGGTTCTCCTCAATTTCATGTAAAATTCCTTCTTCAAGTTCCGGTGTTCTTAATGTTTCAGGGACTCCTTTAGCACTGTGGTCTACTTTTAAATTTCCGGTTTCGTGAAAACGTCTATGAATCCCAGAAAATGTTCTCGGATCGGGTAGTACGCGATTTGGATACCGCTCTTGGTATATCCTCCTGGCTTCGTATGCATTTCCGTCGGCAACCCCATAAGTAAAATGCATGTCAGCTAATTCACCGATTGTAAAATTTACCATTTTATGAGATTTTACCTCCTACTCTAATAATTTTTTAATAATGAAAAATCAATGTCAACATTATTGCGAAAAGAAGCGTAAAAAATTATGACACTTTACCCAGCCTACTAATTTTGACGCGCTTTGAAAGAAGAAAAGTATAATTATTATGCCAGTACAATTTTATCCTCTAACAATAAAAGTAATACCGTATGGATGTTATCCGAACACCCTGTATATATATTTTCACATTATTCATATATTGCTTTATAACAATTCTTTACTTATAAGTTTCTATTATTATTCTGCTGACAATGGAAAATCGCCTGCTGAGTTGCTAGCTGATAATAAATAGTATAAATACCCAACCAGCCGCTCAGAAGGACGATTATAGATTCAACTTCGCCCAACGCTGTAATTAAGACAAATAAAAGTGTTATCTTCAAAAATTGTTATAATTTCAAGTTATCTACGGTTAGTGCTGTCGAAATTCATCGAATCAGAACTGCTAGGGGTTGGTCAACTAGCCGCAGCTTCCTGTAGACAACGACCCAATAACTAGCATATGTGAGTCCCGGGCATGTGTTTGGGGTGGGTAGGAGGGGCTGTCTGTGTGTTTGTGTAGTGTTTTGTGTCGTATGTGTGTTTGTGTTTTTGTGTTTTTAGCACCCCATATAGCTGGCGGGGTGTGGCCCGAAGCAAATTTGCTTACCTGGCGGGCGTGTCTTTGGCCTTTTTGCAGACGTGCGCGCTGTGGTTTTCGCCACATTTTACACACTTTGGCTCAGCTGTGCACCGGGTCTGACCGTGGGGATGCCCCCTTACGGGCGTACGTGTCTTTTGGTGTATGTCTGTCTGGTATATTGTTTGTCGGGGGTCGCAATTTTAAAGAAATGTATTCTAAAGTCTAAGCTTAAGCTGGGAATTAGGTCGCTGATTAAGAGGAAAGAAAGGGATTCTTTCAGGTAGCCTTAATAAAGACAGGTAGATTTTGCTCCTTGCACTGCACTTTCACAAACACGTCTGCTCTGCTCGGCTGCCCGCTCGGAACTAAGTATGTTGGCCGTTTCTTCTTGAATCCCTGAATGTCAGGTCGTCCAGAGTATGCTGCTATATGCCGGCAGGAGCCCAGTAGCGCATATTTTGTTTATTGACATATCCAGTCAAATTAAAATGAGCATCATCAGTGAAAAACACAAACGCATCTTGGGAGACATGTTAAAGAAGTGCTTCACACGCATTTCTTCGAGCTTTAAAGTTGCGTTCGGAAAGTTCCTGTACAATGGCCAATTTGTACGGATGGGAATAAAGTTCATCGTGTAGAATTCATCTCACGGACAACTAAAATACAGGTTAACAAAACTTTTTAATCCCCCCTCTCGAACGAGACCACGCACAGTCACCTGGGACTCCCATCAGCTTCAGAGCGCTCATTTCAAAACAGGAAATTATCGTGCCGCACCTTGTATAGAGCGGAAAAGGGAAAAAAATTATTTGGCGTGAAACTTTGAAAACACTTATCAAAAGCTGAAACCGCTAACCGCATTAACAGTGTTATATTATTATTAATATTTAATACATATGTGAACATGATGCTCAAATTATTAATATCAGAACGTTTGTTCATTCTGTCATCTCACTGAAAAATAACACATTTCAAGGATATTTTTTTAGAAAAATTGTTATTACCGTGATTAAATACCACGCACCAGTTTTTATTAAATCTAATATCGCTTTTATGTGAACATATTCTTATTCCATGAGAATTACATATTGGCATAGCTGTCGCTTGACGTAGATTAGATATTAGTAAAAATCGGTTGAAAATAATATATAACGAGCGTTCAAATAAAAACGTGGTCGAAATTGGCTCTGACACATTGGACGTAGGGAGTAGCTTATAGCTTTCTCAACGAGCTGTATAGCAGCTGTCAGTTTCAATAACGTTAATGACTATATAACTTTATTTTAAAGAATAATCGTGATAACAATAACAAACAATTAAAGGAGCTGCGGAAAGTGGCCCCCTCCTTGTTACAACAATAAATTAAAGCAGCTGCTGAAAGTGTCCCCCTCCTTGTTCCAAGCACTTTTCACACCTGTTCCTCAAAGAATTAAAGACATTTTCTAAGATGCTCGGGGTATTGTTAATTTCACGAATCTTGTCTATAAGTCGAGCCTGCAGATGGTTTAAATCAGGAATAGGCAGTTCAAAAATAGTGTTTTTAAGGTAAGGCCACAAAAAGAAATCACACGGCGTAATATCACATGACCTCGGTGGAAATTCATGTTCAGCATTGAGACTTATTAGTCGATTTTGGAAAACTTCCCTCAACATATTCATCGTCTCGCCTGCCGTATGTGCCCTTGCGCCATCTTGTTGAAAGTAAAAGTTTGTAATTTCGTTTTCTTCCAGCTGGTCAACAAAAGGAGCGATAATTTCTTCTCTATACATTTGCCCAGTAAGAGTACCATTAAAAAAAATAGGTCCATAAACCTCCTTCGATTGAGAGCACACCAAACTCCAATTTTTTGAGCGTGTAGAGGGCCCTCGACAAAAAAGTTATCTGGTTTTTCAGAAGACCACATTATCATATTCTGTGACTTTACGTAACGACTTAAATGAAACCAGGCTTCATCAGAAAAAAAGGTGATATTATGAAGTTCACCGTAGTTGTTTAAAAACCATTCACAAAATACAGTTCGTCGCAGAAAATCAACTTCATGGAGTTCTTGCTGACAAGTTAAACGATAGGAGAACAAACGCAAATCTTTTTTTAACACTGTGTGGCAGGTACCGACTGATACCCCCACCATTTGTGATAAAACACGTACAGAAGTTCTTGGCGCATTTTCCATTATTTGTTGGACATTTTCTTTTAATTCTTCAGTCCGCTTTTTAGGTCGGCCGCTTCCTTCTTTTCTTGTTACACTGCCCGTTTCACGAAAAACATTAACACAACGCTGAACTGCACTTTGAAAAATTTTGTACTCAACAACGCCGGGAAATTGATTTTGAAATTGTATGAAACATTCCTCAATAGAATACTTCCATATTCCATCAATCTTGCGTCTATTTCTAAAGTAGGACTCTATGATAAACACTTTTTGTTCTTGAGAAAACACCATTTTAAACGCTTTTTAAAACGAAAATATTCAAATTGGTAGCGGCGATATAGCGCTTTGACAGATGACGTTTAAGTTCATTTGCTATACGCTACGCCCTACGACCAAATTTTCAGAACCAACTTGACCACGTTTTTATTTGAACGCTCGTTACAATGAAAATATAAGTTTGCGCCAGGAGAAAAAGTTGTGCTATTTGCAGAAAAAATAATTAAAGAGTGCAAAAATACTAAAAAAATGTTTTTTCTCACATTTCTGAATATAACATTTTAAATATGCAGTTTACAGAAAAAAACCATTACTGATGAAATTATTTGTTATGAAATTTGCTACAAGATAGAATTGTTTTGATACCCGCGCATATCATATTTTTGTTGCTAGATAGCCAAAACAGTCTAAGAAATTGATGAAATTCGAGGTAATTTTGAAGCGTTCAACTGACAGGTAAGTACTAAAGTATTACAAAACGAAATCCTAAAACCCGATCCAAATCTGTCTGATAGTTTTGGCATGTTTCATCGCGAAATGTCGTTATTTTTTTTGCGTCAATGCTGGGATTAAAGTTAGGTATTTTAATTGGCGCTGATTTTTTTACACATTCTTGGACCCCTTAACTATCTGCCCTTGTCCAGGAATGTGGAGACACTCTAGAGTCATTCGCCAGACGAAGAGAGGTAGAGCTGGTTTGGGTCCCAGGCCATATGGGTATCCCTGGTTACGAGAGGGTTAATCAATTAGCTCGTCGCGGATCTACGGGACCTAGCCAGGGACCTGAACCAATCTTAGGAATCACACGAGGCAGCATCAATGGGGCCCTCAATAAATGGGCCTATCAAAGTTTAGGTCAGAATTGGAGGAGAAATAGAGGATGTAGGCAGGCCCATAGTTTTATACATGGACCTAACAAATCCAAGACGAGATGACTGCTGAGCCTTAATCGAAGAGCCCTGAACCAAATGGTGGGGGTTCAGACTGCAGACTTAAGAGGCATTTAAGTTTAATATAAATTGAGGAGAACCCTCTATGCCCGAAATGTGGAGAAGAGGAGGACACCCCTGTCCACCTTATCTTTGGCTTTATCCATTTTTTGAATTTAAATAAGTGCCCAATGTAACAATATCACTAACTTAAACGGTCGAATACTAGACTTTGCCTTATCAAGCAACCGTTGCGATCTATTTCGTAATGATTCACCATTAGTTACTGAAGATTATCATCATTCTGCCATTACCTGCATTGCTAACTTACAAGTTAAACGTCTAAACGTCTTCATAAATTTCTTGCGAACTGATCATGTCCTACAGTTTTAAGAATGCTAATTTTCTTGCACTCTATAACGCCACGTTAGCGATTGATTGGTCTTTTTTGGATGAGTTCAGAGATGTTAATTTAGCCTGCTAAACATTTTATGCCAAACTCTATGAAATTGTCGACGCCCATGTACCCCGGTGTATAGCAAAAAAAATATAAATATCCATTTTGGTTCAGCTCTGAACTAAAAAATTTATAAAACTAAAAGAACATTCCTATGGCGATGCAAAAAAAAACATGAAAGTATCAGTAACCTAAATAATCATAATAATTTTAAAAGTAAAGCAAAAACTCTTGCTGTTAGGGACTACAAAAATTATTTAGCGAATGTTCAAGTGACATAAAAACGTATAAAAAAAAATTGTGGTCAACAACAAAAAAGCTGTTAGTAGAATTCCAAGTATTATGCGTGAGAGTGAAAATTACGACTTAAAAAATCCGAATGCTATTGTTGAGTCATTTAGAAAATACTTTCATAGAGTTTTTCTGCGATCCGATAATACCTTTGATGATAGTCGAGACTTCCACATCGATATCAATATGTCCACTGTTTTCATTAATGAGTTTTCTGAAAATGACATTATTAATTCTATAGGCAAACTCAAAAACAAAATGATCTGTGAACCCAATTTAATTCCTACTTTTTTCGTTAAAGACTGCACTCATGTTTTAGCATATCCGCTACGTATAATATTAAATTTGTCACTATGTTCTGGGACTTTTTCCGATGTCTGGAAGACTGCTAGCGTGTGCCCTATACAAAAAGTGGAGACCCGTCTTGCGTACAGACCTATTACACTTCTATGTAATTTTGCAAAAGCCGTTGAGATTTCGCTAGATAACCGCATCTATCCATATATATATGCATCCTTGTATCAATTTTGCGTCCATGAGTAGGATAAAACGTATCAATTTTGCGTCCGATGTAAAAATGCGTCCGTATAACGGACGCAAAATTGCAATCTGTGTTATTTCGTCCAATGTTGTTTTTTTTTGATGAAATGTTCCTTTAACAAGTGAATCATGCGCCCTCTATACGTGTTAAAATTTTAAAGCAGATATAAAAAGTAGTCTAGGAGATATTCTAAANACCCCTTAACCATTATATAGAATCGTTATAATATCAATTTTCTTCTTCGTAATAATTTTTGGAGCGATTTTAAAAGTTGGAAGATTTTGACTTAATAAACTGTGACGTTGTATATTCGTTGTTCGTCACTGTGACGCCTGAGCGGCGGCGCGGCGGTTACCTCGGCCGCCAGTTTCTGTTTAAAGTGCAGAAACACCACTACATGGGCGGCTGCAGTGAGGACACGGTAAGTCCAGAGGGTCTAGAGAGAGTTAGACTTCACACAGGAATAAAAGCCACAAAATTGGTATATATTTAGATTTATTTATAGTCCAATTCTACCTATTTACACTATGCTACTCTAAATCTATCGCTAAACGGTGACAAACGGCTACGGTTATATACAGGGGGTGACTACGGAAAACGGTAAATAACGGTGCGGTGTTAAGCGGTGACCTGAATAAAGCAAAGCACAGCAGAACTAGCGGAACGGTAAACAGGCAAACGGTTAATGCGGTAAGCGGTAGTACAGATACCAGAAAGAAGGAAGCGATTTAGCAAAGCAAATCTACAAACAATGACTATAGACTAGACTTGACTTGGCTACTATTTCTACACAAAAGAAATAAAACAGTAACAGCGGGGCTCCTCAATATTGGCAGGCGGCTGGCAGAAACTCTCTGAAAGAAAGGTTGATTAATTACGACCTGCGTTTCAACTCATAGGACAGAAAAGGAGGAAATTAGGACATCATCCTATCAGCCGAACGCGCAGTTTAGGTCCAGTGCACTGGACAGAGACAACACTGCACCTTTCCTTGTCGTAGTACGGCGGATAACTGAAAAGACAAGATATGATTAGTACAAGTAGACAGCAGCCAAGTCTTTACCTATGTTCCCTAAACCTTGACTCACTTCTCTTCCTGGATACGTCTGGTCGGTCGGAATGCTGGAACAGGACTAACTCTCCAGTACAATTTCCTCGTAAGGTCTCTTGTCACCTCAAGAGACTTGCGCATTGAATATGCGCGGAATTTAACTTACTTCAGCGGTCTTCGGACTGGACTGGTGTTGGCGGCGGCTGGAGATGAACTAATTTTCAAATTCCGTTTGTTTCTCCCTCGTCTCGGATTGGCGGCTGCGCAGTTCGTCTAAACTGGACTTGTAGAATTCTCACCTACTTCCAGCGGTGACGTATCTCCGGGCGGAGTGGCTGACGGCTGGACTGGATGCTACGACGGTTCCTATTAGACTAATCCTTCGAATGCAGCGTGTTTGCTATATTCGTACGGCGAATCCTGGCGGCTGCGCAGTTTCCTCAGGCTGGACTTAGTGAAATCTTACCAATTCCTACTGCTGACGTAGCTCTGGCTAGAACGACTGACGGCTCGACTGGACTCTACGATGCCTCGTGATGAACTAAATCTTTGACGGCGGTTTAATTCCTAGGTCCTGGTGACGCTTCAGCAGCGACTGCGTAGTTCTCCTAAGAGGGACTTGTAAATTTCTTACTCATGCGGTGGTGACGTATCGCTGGCTGGACTGCAGGTAGGCTCGGCACGACTGGTCCCTACGATGGCTGGCGGAAAACTGTCGAGCGCGGTGCGAGTTAGCAGGCCATCGGCTTGGCGCTACGCGGTGACGGGTTAAATTCAGGCGGCGTTTGAAATGCCAAAAATAATGTCGGTGCGGTACACTACATTTATTAATATAATTAAATAAAAAGAACACAAATGTGTGGTGTCGGAAAATCACTTCGTTACAAAACAAATACTTTCGTGAAGCTGTTTTGCGAGTTAAAAAATATATTAAAGTTAAAACAGTTCTTGGAAAGATGCTTAACTTGAAGAAAAGAACGTTCAAATTGGTCGTATAAGTTCCAAGATATCGAATGTCAAAGTCAACAAGCGTTAGCTGCAAAGCTATGCATAATGTAACAATATCAAAAATTGAATTTTGTAGGTTTTTTCAAGAACCGTATTTGCTTTTATAAATATTATCGCACGTGTGCTTTTTGTATGGAAATTCAATGAATATCGACAAGGCGACCATTTTAGCCGTAAAATAGGGGGGGAGGGGATGAATTTATAGCAATTGAAATCGCGCGTTCAAAAAGAACGCGCGCTTCGGCGCTCAATATCTAGAGCTCCGATTTTCATTTTTCTTTTAAATCGATATAGCAAAATGAGAGGAATTCAGTTATTAATTAAGATTTAATTATAATATTATAAAGCCTTATCGGCCTATTACGATATTACTTACAATTTCACATATTTCATTATGTATTCATGTAAATAATAATATCGATGGTAGATATACATAGTCCACTGTTAATAGGTATTAGTTTTAATAATTAATGAAGTACTAAGTAGATGGCAAAAGTATTTTCAGGAGATTCTAAATGAGGCAGTAGGGGAAGAGGAGGAGGAAGAAGTTATAGAGGAGTTATAGAGAGGTCGCCACAGGTTTACCAACCATAGAAGAAGTAAAGGAACTCATATCCAAAATGAGGAACAATAAAAGCCCTGGACAAAGTAGAATAGTAGCAGAAAATATTAAATGTGGTTGAGATAATTTAAAGCAGGAGATATACAACTTGATAAAGGATATATGGAAGAATCACCAAGGGATTGGAAAATAGCAAATATCCTGCCAATATACAAAAAAGGAGATCCAAGAGACTGCTCAAACTATAGAGGAATAGCATTATTGGAAGTGGGATACAAAGTGTTAGCGTCGGTATTGAAACAAAGAAGATGTGATAGGGGAGTACCAAGGTGGTTTCCGGAACGCAAGGTTAACAACTTATCAGATTTTTATGTTGAAGCAAACACTGACAATATGTTATCAATATCAGATTCCTACGGTGATGCTATTTGTGGACTTTAAAGGAGCTTATGATTTAGTTGATAGAAGAAATTTATGGAACGGGCTAAATGAATTTTAATTCCCTGATAAGTTAATACGCTTAATAAAAGCAACATTGAAAAAGACACAAATCTCAGTAAATATTAAAGGGCAGAATTCAGATTTACTTGAAGTCAAAAGAGATTTTAGGCAAGGGGACTCACTATCAACAGTATTGTTCAATATAGCGCTAGAAAAGGTAATTAAAAACAGCAGAATAAACAGAGTAGGCACATTATTAAATAGAAGTCACCAAGTATTGTCATATGCAGATGATGTAGTGTTATTAGCAAGAAGTAGATGAGAGTTAAAGGATATAACAGAGAATTTAATCGCAGCAGCAGGTAAGATGGGGCTAGAAATTAACATGGAAAATAACTAAATTTATGGAATTAATAAACAGTTAGAAGAAGATGAAGCTAATAAAATTCACAATTCAAGGAGGATTAAATGGAAGTAAAGAAATAGATGAAGTAAAAAGTTTTATGTACTTGGGAACATTAATCGATAACAAAATTGAAGAGGCTAGTGAGATAAATTGGATAATAGCAGAAGGTACTGTTATGGCGCGGAGACTAAACAAAATTTTAAGATCGAAACAAATATTCAGACAATCAAAGATAAGGTTATATAAAACGGTATTAAGACCAACAGTATTATATGGAGCGGAAACGTGGACAATGAATACGAGAACCCAGAATCAACTCGATAGGTTGGAAAGAAGAATATTACGCAGTATTTTTGGAGCGAAGGAGATGGAAGAAGGATCGGAAAAAAAAACAAACTGTGAAGTATACGAACTTTTTAATGAAACACCGTTTAGCGAATTAGTTCGGACACACAGGCTGCAGTGACTGGGACACCTGGAAAGGATGGGAAATGAGAGAATAGTCAAAGATAGCTAATAAGGTGCCAGATAGTAAGAAAAGAAGAAGGCCAAGAAGAAAATGGATGGAGGTGATTATGCAAGACCTGAAAGATAAAAATGTGGTTAACTGGAGAGAAAAAGCTAAGGATAGAACGAAGTAGAAGAAAATTTTAAAGATATGGGCCTAAAGGCCTGAATACAGCTACATATATTGTCAAAAAAATAACGACATTTCTCTCTGAAATTTAGTAACAAGTCAAAACTATCAGACCGATTTGGAGTACTTATACCTACATTTATATGTAGTAGAATTGGACAATTTCTTACCTGTCAGTTGAACGCTTCAAAATTACCTCGATTTTCATCACTTTCTTAAGCTATCTAGCAACAAAAATATGATACGAGCGGATTTCAAAACAATTCTATTTTGTAGCAAATTTCATAACAAACAATTTTGTTTGTTATGGAATTCTATCTTTGAGTCTTCTACCTATCCACCACATTGGATTTATGCAACTTTATCTTTAAGATTAGAAAAAATATTCTTAATAATTGATTTATGAAAGCTAGTTGAATATTACTGATGTATGATCAGAATGAGAAACTCTACCTGAGCCATCCCTTGGACCAGAAGGCGAAGGATGATACACATCTAGAGCATCAGTTCTGTTAAAAAGAAGTTTATTAATAACACCTCTTGGGTAGCCACAGTTGATGAAGAGTTGAGCAAGCTTATTGAGATTTTTTATATTTGAAGGAAGTTCAATTTGAGTAACATTACGTTTTAAATTGAAAAAAAAATCACATGAAGATTTAAACAAATTGACATCGAAATTGGAAAGCACTGCTGGCGGTTTTGACGATTTAAATTTTGTGTTTCAAAATGCTGAAATTTATATAAGTCTCGGTTAAGAGTAAAAATTAAACGAATAGACGATATGCTCTACAATAGAATAGAATAGAATAGAATAGAATAGAATAGAATAGAATAGAATAGAATAGAATAGAATAGAATAGAATAGAATAGAATAGAATAGAATAGAATAGAATAGAATAGAATAGAATAGAATAGAATAGAATAGAATAGAATAGAATAGAATAGAATAGAATAGAATAGAATAGAATAGAATAGAATAGAATAGAATAGAATAGAATAGAATAGAATAGAATAGAATAGAATAGAATAGAATAGAATAGAATAGAATAGAATAGAATAGAATAGAATAGAATAGAATAGAATAGAATAGAATAGAATAGAATAGAATAGAATAGAATAGAATAGAATAGAATAGAATAGAATAGAATAGAATAGAATAGAATAGAATAGAATAGAATAGAATAGAATAGAATAGAATAGAATAGAATAGAATAGAATAGAATAGAATAGAATAGAATAGAATAGAATAGAATAGAATAGAATAGAATAGAATAGAATAGAATAGAATAGAATAGAATAGAATAGAATAGAATAGAATAGAATAGAATAGAATAGAATAGAATAGAATAGAATAGAATAGAATAGAATAGAATAGAATAGAATAGAATAGAATAGAATAGAATAGAATAGAATAGAATAGAATAGAATAGAATAGAATAGAATAGAATAGAATAGAATAGAATAGAATAGAATAGAATAGAATAGAATAGAATAGAATAGAATAGAATAGAATAGAATAGAATAGAATAGAATAGAATAGAATAGAATAGACGATATGCTCTAAAAAAATTGTTCAAAGTTCCATGTGTTTCCAAACGACGGTTAAAATTAGTCCGCATAGGTGCAAATACTCCCGAAATTTGTCGAATTTCATTAGTTGCATAAAAAATACGCTGCATCGACAATAGGCGTTCGGTACACATTTTGTTTCATACACCCCTAAATAAAAAAGTCCAGAGGGTTCATATCCGGACTTCGTGCTGGCCATCGTACCATTTCGGCCCATTTCGTCCTAACAACTCACAAACGTCACAAACTGGACGAGAAGCATGGAGAGGGACACCATCATGAATGAAGAACATTAGGGGACTAATTTGTAAATGGACATCAAAAACACCATACCACACAATCACTGAAAACCGTTACTGGAACCGAGATCTCTGTACAACGTGAGGATTTGCAGCACGCCATTAGTGCCTTGCTTGTAAAATCCAGATCTTGTGCTATTTGATGTCGAAACCACTGGCAAAATTCCACACGGGGCTAAAAATCATTATTATTTAATACCTGAACCCTTTGTACATGATAGACGTGTAATAACACAGGTCAACATTTGATCTAAGAATAATCACCGGACCTGACCAGGGTACTTATAGGTTTTTTGGATCGCTGATTCCGAATCCGAGGTTGGCTAAGCTCCATCACGTCAGGTTCAAGGTCATTTGAAGGTCAAATGGCCAAAAATGGTCTAAAAAATCTGAAAAAATTCATACGTATGTTTTTGGAGTAGCCGAGTTAAGTCACTGCTATTTTTACTATTCAAAGACATCTAAAGGTCGTATCAAGGTCATTTGGAGGTCAAATCGAGAAATGGTAAAAAAAATCTGAGAAAATTTATACGTATGTTTTTGGAGTAGCTGAGTTAAAATCCGCTGTCAGTTTCACCCCTGAAGGACATCTGAAGGTCATATGAAGGTCATATGAAGGTCACATCAAGGTCATTTGAGGGTCAAATCGAGAAAATCGGTCTAAAAAATCTGAAAAAATTTATACATATGTTTTTGGGCTAGCTGAATTCAAAGCCGCTGTTATTTTCACCATTTAAGTACATCTAAAGGTCGTATCAAGGTCATGTCTAGGTCATTTGTAGGTCAAATCCAGAAAATCGGTCCAAAAATCTGAAAAAATGTATACGTATGTATACGACTCCGGTCAGTTAGGTAGAAATATAAGCGTGTCCAGCCTATTAAGGCAAGGCGAGTGAATGTCCTAGCCAGTTAAAGCATGAACAAGAATGTGTCCAGCCAGTTAAGGCAAGACGAGTGAATGTTCCGACCAGTTAAGGCAGAAAAAAGAGTGTGTCCAGCCACTTACTCGGTCGATAGCCGCACGGTTTAAGGCGTCAGTACTTAAATCGATGTGTCGAACTGCCCGGGTTTTGAATCCCGCGGCCGGTGACCGTAGATTATCTATACTTGTACGGAGAATTGGCGCCCTCTGTGCAGGTATGGTAGGGTGGAAGAATGTTGGCTTGGGTCAATGTGAGAGATTGACACCGGTTGGCATTTGACCACCCCCCTAATTAATGAGGTTTTAAAACTTAAAAAATTACTTTCAAATCCTTATTTAAATTTATTTTCAATAAATTATCCTTAATTAAAATTAATGTAACCCATTTCTACCTTTATATTAACTATACCTTGATCTGATCTCTTTCAAAAAATAAATTTTGAATATTTAAATTCTTTTAAAATATTCAAACTACGACGATATACAAATTTATAATAAAGGTTAAATAAATCGTGGACTATCGATTATAGAACAGGTTCCTTTGAATAGACTAAAAAACCGCCAAAATCTTTAATTTTCAAGAACATAACTAATACTAATCTAGCTTAATTTTACATTTATAATAATAGGGTATCTAATCCTAGTTTATTAATAAATTTATTAACTAATCACTATAAATAAATTTTTTAAAAACCTTAAAATTTCACCTAATAAATTTTTCCTTAAAATCTTATAATTTTAAATATATTAATACTAATAAAAATTGAAATATATTATCTGTATAACCGCAACTGCTGGCACAAATTTAGTCAATAC
>NW_019417785.1:3656-19205 GCF_000390285.2 Anoplophora glabripennis | reverse complement strand
CCAAAAAAAATCCCTAAAAAGTATTGTTTTTTAACCCCATTTTTGCGATTTTTTCGATTTTTACCATAATAAACATGATTCATTCGATTTGTAACTAGACATGTTTTGTAAAAAATTTAATTGCAAACATTTTTTTCCTTTTCCATTTTCGCCTAAAATCAACTCTTGGAAAGATATATAATTAAATAGGAAGAAAAAATATGACATTTTTCGATTTTTTTTAACATATTGTGCCGCCAAAAGTTAAGCCCACGTTTTTCTTTTATGCGCATAGAAAAACTTTCATTTCTAGTGATATTTGAAAGCCAAAAAGCCAAAAATCTCCGTGGATATACGATTCACCCAAATATGGCTTTTTGAAACAGATACCGTCTGGACTATAACACATAAAATCAGATTGTAATATATTGATATTTGTAATATACAACATATATTCATTTAAGAGTAAGGAAACAATATAAAGAATTCTAATCCAGATAAAAATAAATACAAGTAAATAAAAAAGGAACTCACACGCTGAGTGAGTCTCATATCAATATCAACAACATATTAAAAATAAAGGCGTCCAAAATAAATCAAAACAAACAAAAATATGACAAGTTGCTTTTTCCTTAATGGAACACCATGTATATTACTCCATATTTCAATTCTTCTCGAAATTCTAAGCAAAATTCATATAGTAAATCATGTACCTAAACTAACCGTTTTCGAGATATCGAACTTTGAGGGTAAATTTTTACAACTTTCAAATTTATAAAAGAAAAAGGGCCCCAAATTATGGATATTTATTTTGAAAATAACACAAGGTGGAGGATGGATATGATGATGATATGATTTAATTTTATTATAAGTTTTTTCACAGAAAAAAATTGCATAATAGTTCAGAGTTGATAAAAATGCACGAAACGAATGTGTAATTTTTAATGTAATGGATATTTTAAATTTTATGAAAACAAGTTTTAATAAATAACACATATTTTCTTTGTAATTCTATTTTATAGTGCTCAAAGTGTTCATCATAGACAGTAATAATTCGCTGAACAACATTTTGTAAAAGGGTGTTGGGAGGAATAGTGGAAATTTCATGCCTATATGCTTTCCTGTAACTCTTCGATATTTTGACATTTTTGTAGACTACAATTTTTATGTAACCTCACATAAAAAAGTCAAGTGGGATCATATTGGGGGACTTAGCTGGTCATTGAATTACCCTTCTGCGTCCAATCCATTTATTAGGAAAAGTTTCATCTAGCTATGCCCATACCATTCGTCCAAAATGTGGAGGAGCCCCATCATGTTGAAACTACATTTGTTCTGCCGGTAAATTGGGATTGTTATTGTTAGGGAATAATCGTCTAAGCTCTGGAATATGTTCTTGCAAAAGTAATAAATATTGTTCAGAGGTCAAATTTCCGTTTATAAAATGGGGTCCTATGACGTGTTCACCATACGGTCATTGGGTATGAACTTCCTCCATCCAATCTGGATTTTGATCTGACCAATGCCTGTGGGTGACAAAGTTGACATTTTCATTTAAATTTGTGCAAAACCGTACTTATCTTATCAACTTCGACGTCACCTGTTACATAGGTGTTGTATAACAATGAAAAAGTAATACTAACGGTTGGTAGAAGGAAGCGCAAAAAAGAAATACGCCTAGGTAGGAAATTCTGGAAGGAAGCCTAAATAGTCGAAAATAAGTAGTTGAAGTGAGAACAGTGTGGAGATCGGCAGTAAGACGATCGGCGGGCAGTGTGACAAAGTAGTGTAAAATTAAGTGTTTAAAGTGTTATTAGTTAGCAGGTAATATTCTTTAAGTACTTTGTTGTTAATTGTTCCCTACTATTATTGTTATTATTATTATTATTATTATTGCTGTTGTTGTTGCTATTATTGTTACTAAAACCTCTTCAGTTTTACTTGGAAGCGTGTATGTCAGACTTGAGTGAGATGACATTTAGTGAGAAATTAAATAAGTCAGGTGTTATTTATCATTAGCAAAGGTTCTTAATGTATGCCTTTGGTTAGCGGTTGTTTTGTATTTATATTTGGGTGGTAAGAGCAACGATCGTGGGTTTCTCTGCCATGCTCTTTCCCCGCAGGAGCTCTAGGTGAGCCTGGGACTCTCCTTTTATGTTTAATGGTTGTTAATGTTTTTGTTGTTCTTTTTATTTGTCACATGTTTAATTTGAATTGTATGTAAATAAAGGTTAGGTGTATTTACTCTGATTTTGTTTTAAATAATTAAACCATACATCCCCTCTACAAAGTTAGTAGCCAGCGCCTTCCGGTCAATTAAAAATAGATACACACAACGTAGGTATTCCTTATGACGATCACATATTTTTGGCCACATCGACGTTTACTTATTTTTTGTCGAACCTAGGGTTGTTATACTACAATTTATCAAGAATAGCTTCGCGGAACTCGATTCACGATCATAATCGTCTTCACTCAACGTAACAAATTAATTTTATATTGATGCAACTTTTCCCGTTTGCAAATTTTTTGAATGGAATATCGACCCATGATTTAAAGCTCTCTGTTGTGTCAAATTTATTGAATTCCACCACATCTAACATGACATTTAAAGAATTTCCTTTATTTATAACACTTACTGGTCTTCAAATTTTTCATCGATCTGTACTACCTCCAGTTTCATGAAAACGCTGCAATGTTTTTGAAAAAGTTAATTTAGAAATACGATCGGGATGCAATTTATGAAAAATATCCACTACTTCGTCTTATATCACCATATCCTATGATCATTAAAACTTCAATAAGCTCGATTTCCATTTTTGCGAGAAAATTCCATACATATCAGCGACCCTGTATAGAAAGAAGAAAAACCAGTTTGGGAATGCAATGAATGGCACTAAGGGCCAAAAACATTCTGTGTTTGTTGTGAAGCTTTCAGAAATGTTTATTTCCTTTCTCAAGACATCTACAATGAACATATGTTAGAATAAGTTAAATCCTATTTTGTACTTACAGAACATGTTACAGAGATTGTATTAAAAAACTGTTAAAAATGAAAGATAAAAAGACCATTCAAAATTTTGTCAATTCAAATTAACAGTAAAAAATACGCCATAGTCCAGTAACTTACTGTTAATAACAGTTTTTCTGTCGATACAAACATTTAAACAAATTTTTTTAGCAATGGAGAAGGAGCAATGTCACTTACTGTGAAACAGTTTTTTATATAAATTCTATATATAAATTGGTTTACAGTAAGTTACATTTTTCCTTCTCCTTTGTTAAAATTTGTATAAAAGTTTGTATTGATAGAACTACTGGCGAGCATCCTCTTAACAAAAGCAATGCTCCATAGAGCAAAGAGCAGTACTTCACAAGGTGTATTATATAAATTTGCATTTTAAAATATAGTTCTCTGCCTTTCATTCCCAAGTGTGTATATGCTGTAACTAATGTGTACCACTGCTTGAAGTCACGGTAACTTGTCCAGCGATGGAGTATAAAAATTACGAAGAAAAGGTTAATAAAATCAGTTTCACGACCGAATTTAAGAAAAGAAAGTTACGACATATCTTGCTAAATGTTAAATGTAGCCTTTGTAAAAATATGAGTTTCATGCAACATTTCTGCCGAAGTAAGGGGGGGAGGTGTAACGAAGTAAATTTCAGACAGATTCTAGCCGCGCTGTTGCATTTCTAGTTTATTCGTTTATTTAAATAAATGTATAATGCACCGCTAACTGCATTTTTAACAACATCTGTCTAAATTAACCCGACATGGCGCGAGTGTGAAATCGCTGGCACACTTGCCTATCTAGAGAATTCGAATTAAACGGCAGTCTACAGCTATCGACCAGGGAGCAGTCCAGTCCTTCATCAGCTTCAGCAGTAGAAAGGTCGCCTTAGAAGGTTAGGAATTGAGCTGAATTGGGAGTCAGCTGTCCAACACCAGGAAAGTCGCCGTTTTGTAAGATTTTTGTCCAGCTTGTGAAGAGTGCGTAGAAAGCTTGGTAGTTGAGTTGAAATAGGAATTCAGTTCTTCCGTTGCAGCGAACAGTCTAGTCTGTCAACAGTCCAAGGAAGATCGCTATTTGATAAGATTTTTCCCAGTCCAGCTTGTGAATACTGTACAACCGCCACAGTCCGCCGTAGAAGCTTGACAGTTAAGCTGAATTGGGAGTTCACATCCACCCGTGTATACTTAATACGCAAGTCTTCTGAGGTTACCGGAGACCCGGCGGGGTAATTATGCTTTGGAGTTAGTTCCATTTCATCGCTTCAGGAAAACAAACGTGTCTAGGAGAGAAAGTGAGTAAAAGGTTTAGGTAAAGACTTGCCCACTGTAATCAGAAACTTCTGCCCAAGGTAACCCCCGCCGCTCAGGCATCAAAGTGACGAAGACCGAAGTGATAACGTCACAGTGTACTGCATCCGCTGCCTGAATCATGGTGAAACAAGAGCCTATTCCAGTACGCTTAGATCACCATGTCGCTATCGCATTCTTGCGTTCATTTCTTAGTTTTTGCATTATAACAGGTACCGCTGCCATTGCAAATTCAGAATAACACAGCTGCACGTTGGTCCGCTGTTAACCACTACCTACCGTTGTTGTTGCCCAACCATTGACTTGACGCTCTATGACGACGGCGATACTATCTTACGGTTATTACCAATGGAATCCTTCTTTTCCTCTGGAACCCCGCTCCCTCACTGCCGCTCAAACATACACTTTTTCAGTATTACCTTAGGAGACACCGTTACCGTAGCCGTCAGAGATCTGGTGCCAGCTCCTGATGACGTGATCTTGAAGTGCGTTTACTTTCTCACTAAACAACTACTCTGGCCATCGCCAGTACTAGCGGCAACCAAGTACTAGCGACGATCTCTGGATTTCCTGGATTAGCGTTCTGTGCAACTTCGAATTCGTTATTCGAAACGGCGAATTCTTTACCTTTACCGAAAGGCATCATCGGTTTTCCTCGACATTGGCGTTGAACATTCTTCATTGTTGGAGTGATTTGCTGCGCTGTAAGGCTGAAAGACGTTCTACTTCGAAACTAAGGAAAAAATTTATTACTGGCTCACAATCTTCACACAAAGAAAAAAAATATAAATATTAAATACATAAGTTTGGAAGACACCGAGGTACGATAAGGTTATTAGACGGGAAGCATTGGAAAAATAATATGAATAATAAGGAAAACATTCGGATAAGTAGAACCTGGGAACCTCTTCTGAAGAACAGGCAAAGACGTGGGGGAGATTGCGTGATATACTACTGCACAAGGGTCTAGAGGATCTTGTAGTGGGTCCGCTCCCACAGAGTCTAGCCCAAGAACAACAATGGCAGGTTCAAGATTCCTAGTTAAGGTTAAAAAACTGCAATATAATTCTGTAAATGGCGGCATAACAACTTGAAAAATCAACGTACTTTAAATGCAAGATGAACATACCAAAAAGATTTTATAACTTTTATATAACTGCCTTAAGTGTTTCTACAATTTTATATTCCTGTATGACAATGGTGCAATAAAAAAGGTACTTTTCATTTTCAAATACCAGTCATTTTCTGCAGCCCATTCGATCAGATAGCTATGGAAATGTAGTTGCAAATCTTAAATGTTTAACAGTCTGTTGTTACTACATACCTCCTTAACACATATAATTGTGTTTTAATAATCTGCTGATCACAAGCTGGGAATAGAGGGTGGTAATGAATGCGTGAAGTATGGAAACAGAAACGTATTCAGTATCAATGAATATTCTATTCTAGATATGTTGATAATGTTTTGTAATTTTACATGGTGTGATGTTTATTTAATGTGAGCGATCTAACGATATAGAAAATGTATAACGTATTATCATTTTACCATTTCCTATGTGTAATTTAAACGTTTATTTATGCATACTGTGTTCATAAATAGGTGGATATTATTTACTTATACAGAATGGCCCAACGAAAAATGCGCACCTCCGGTGGCAAAACGATGGCAAAAACGTTGAAAATAGTTAATTTTTTTTTGAGGAAGACTTACATGGAGTAATGGGGTATAATTATTCGCTTAGGCACGGTGGTAACCCCTACATGATGCTCACAGTGTCGAGTTATAAATCATTTTGTACCACTTAAAATTCTCTTACCCGTATTTAAATCTATAGAATATTAAAATGAAATTGACTTTGTTTCCAATTTTGGTTTTGATTTGAATCGTTCTATTTTCATCCCATTGGTTTGGTATAGCAAATTTTTATTTTTTTCTAATTTTCAGTAGGTACTTTGGTGATAGTAATTTGTAAAATGATAGTGTAATATAGCACATGACTCTTTATCCCTAGTTTTTCAAAAACTCTTAGGTCCGGTACTTTGAGACTCGGTTGAAGCTTGATTAACTAATCAGGCAATTAGACTGTATGTACAGGGTGGTTGATTTTCGATAGTTTTATAGGGTACAGCCAAAACGGTGATAGATACAAAAAATCTGATATCGATGTCCCGTCCTCTTTTTTTGAGTTTACTTCGCTGGTCCCAAAAGATCTTGGCTAACTTGATTAGTTTTAGATATACAGGGTTTTTTTGAAAAATGGCCCATTTACATTAACCTCTCTATCTCCGTTGTCATTCAATTTACAAGAAAAAAGTGTGCACATTATTTGTTCCATTTTTTATTAGGAAGCCATTGGCGTACTCAGATTTTTTACAAATCGCACAGTTTCTCCGATATTGCATAAACATAGGTTTTTTTAAATAGAACACCCTGTATTTGGCCATCCCGTTGAATAGCATTTTTTTTTACCTTTTCAGCTATATATAATAATAGATACTTTTTATTTGCCTAAATGAAGAAAAATGCAAAAATGTATAGATATAGATATTTTTTCAGTTGGCCATGTTATTTATTGTTATATTTAGTATTGGTCTCTTCGTTTTCTATTATTATTTTTATGTTAAGCACCTAACTTAGACTAAAAGATTAAAAAAAAAATAAATTAGATTATCCATTTATCTTTACTTAATAGGTTTAATTATAGGTACACTTATAACTATTATCTAAACATAAACTAAACAAAAATAACAACTATAAAATGAGAGAAACAACAATAAAACAAAAATGACATAACAAAGTCACAGCAAGTGCTCGAATTGTCGGCCATTTTCGTTGATACATAACTGACAACGTTTGGCAATGGAACGGGTCGCATTGTAAATGTGAATATTTGACACCCGCTGAATATAGTTTTCAAAATGTTCCCTTAGCTCCTCGACATTATTAGCTCTATACTTATAAATTTTGTCTTTAACATCCCCCCAAAAATAAAAGTCTATAGGGGTTAGGTCTGGTGACCTAGGCGGCCACCTGTTTGGTCCGTACGTACCGATCCAATTGTCCCCGAAATTATGATTTAATAATTCTCTAACTATGTGGGAATTATGTGGAGGCGCACCATCATGCTGAAAGAACATATTATATCGTTGAGCTAGTGACATATCGTCCAGCAGTTCAATAATATTTTCTTGTAAAATTCTCACATATCTCTGAGCGTTAAGGTTTTCATCGTACATTTCGTAAGCTAACACTCTATTGTGGAAGAGAGCTACCCATACATGAAAACCAAATCGCCCTTGTTGAATTCTGGCCACAGTTTGGTGAGGATTAACATCTGACCAATAACGCGCATTATGCCGGTTGAATATACCTTCGCTGCTTATAAAAGCCTCGTCGGTCCAAATAACATTTTGAAAAAAATTGGGGTATACATGAGTTTGCTGCAAAAACCATTGGCAGAAAATGATGCGTCTCTCTTCATCTCCTGGATGCAAATGGTGGACTTTTCTTATAGTATATGGTCGAAACTTGTGTTTTTTTAAAATTCTCAATGCTTTGAATTTACCAATTCCTATCGTTCTTTGAATTTCTCTGCTGGATACGTTGGGATTTGCGACAACAAAAGCTAAAGTATTGATTTCATCATCTTCTCTATTCTGTATATTATAAGATTTAGCTCTCGGTTTTTGAAAAGAACCAAACTCACACAAATTATCATAGAGTCGGCTAAAAATTCTCTTTTCTGGCTGATGACGCTCTGGGTATCTCTCCAAATATAAGTTTAAAGCTGTGTCACTATTTTTTTCACTTTCAATGTAACACTCTAACATTTGAACTTTGTGAAGATTTTCGTACACCATTTTTATACTTTTCAAAATTAAAACCAAGTAATAGACGTTTAACAAGCTTTCAATCAGTCAAAAATAAACTAACTGTCAATATTAAACAACAAAAGACGAATAAATAAATAACATGGCCAACTGAAAAAATATCTATATCTACATTTTTGCATTTTTCTTCATTTAGGCAAATAAAAAGTATCTATTATTATATATGACTAAAAAGGTAAAAAAAAATGCTACTCAATGGGATGGCCAAATACAGGGTGTTCTATTTAAAAAAACCTATGTTTATGCAATATCGGAGAAACTGTGCACTTTGTAAAAAGTCTGAGTACGCCAATGGCTTCCTAATAAAAAATAGAACAAATAATGTGCACACTTTTTTCTTCTAAATTGAATGACAACGGAGATAGAGAGGTTAATGTAAATTGACCATTTTTCAAAAAAACCCTGTATATCTAAAACTAATCAAGTTAGCTAAAACATTTTGTTACCAGCGAAGTAAACTCAAAAAAAAAGGACGGGACATCGATCAGGGTATTTCAGAAAGTTCTAAAGATATGATAAATCTGATACGACGTTCCCGAGTTCGATTTTCATGGGAAACTCGACTGTCAAATCGGAAATTTGCTATCTTCATTTGTTTCTGAGTTACAGGGCGTTTCTCGTTACTGTCACATTTTTTAACATGTCTGTATCTCAGCTGTTAAATAGACTAATTCTTTGGCGTAGAATTGAATGCCGGTATTAGATTTTTAGTAGATTTTAAGATTTCGGAGTTATGACCCTAAGTTATATTTTTTTAAATGGAAATCGTAGCTGACCATGGCCTAAAAAATAGAGAATTTTTTTAGATTTTTTAGGAATATATCACATGCTATAGTTATTTTTACACACACGGGAGATACGGGATGTTTTATATATAAATTATATATTTTTCCTTTTTAATGTGACTGGCTATGAAAATACAGATAAAACTATAATTCTTACTTTTATAAAAGTCATTTCTGTTGTAAAAATATGACGTTTATTTTAAATGCACAACATATACTCGTGTGATAATATAATACTAACGAAATTTTAGGAGATAGGTGGACAGAAACAAACGGACCGATCAAATAATGGTCAGCTAGGTTACGTGATTTTAATCCGTTGGAATTTTTCTTTTGGGGTTTTCTAAAAGATATTATATTTAAAATTCCTTTTAATAATATTTCAAATATACATTTAATAAGTGCTACCCGAAGCGTTGCCAGAAGATGCGTTAAATGTGTGACAGTTGAGGGACGGCAATTTGAACATTTAGCTGTCATTTTTGAAAGCTTTTATTGATATTGTAACTTCAGTTGAAGTGGAATAAAAATTTGAAAACTCTGTATTTTCTTATCTGTAATATATATTTTAAATAAACGTTATATTTTTGCAACAGATATGAGTTTTGTAAAAGGAAGAATTATAGTTTTGTATTGTATTTTCTTAGCCAGCCATATTAAAATATAAAAAATTATCAAATTTATATATAAAACACCCTGTATCTTCTGTGTTTGGAAAAATATATTGTTGAAAAGCAAAAAAAATCTCTATTTTTAGGTCATGACCAGCTACGATTTCCATTTAAAAAAATATAACTGGGTCATAACTCCGGAATCTTAAGACCTACTAAAAATCTAATACCGGCATTCAATTCTACGCCAAAAAATTAGTCTTGAGCAGTTTTCACTTTAACTCTAACTTATACAATAGCTTAGATACAGACATGTTCAAAAGTGTCACAATAACGAGAAACGCCCTGTAACTCAGAAACAAATGAAGATAGCAAGTTTCTGATTTGACAGTCGAGTTTGCCATGAAAATCGAGCTCGACAACGTGGTGTCAGATTTATCATATTTTTAGTAGTTTCTGAGATACCCTGAAATCCTACCGAAAATGGACCAGCCTGTACATATAATAATGATAATGATATGATATGATGATAATGATATAACTTACAAAATTCCAACGCAGGTTTAACTTTAAACCTTTTTATTTTTATAAAACGGCTGTTTTTACTGACAAATACTAAGAGTACCTTTTGTACGTAAAATTGAATGGAGAATAGGTAGGTAGTAGGCAAAAATGACATACAGTGCGACACAAAAAAGTTATGGTTATTTAAATCCAGGTACAACACTGTATGTGTCGCCCTCTAATATTAAACAAAAAACTAAGTAGATATTTGAGTTTCTCATCATCAATACTCCCAGTTTCTCAAATTTCGTCAAATTGCCATGTTATTTAACAAAAATATTATCAAAATACCAAACAAACTTTGGACACCCTTTATTTCAAGAACCAAGTCGTTCCGGAACCATGTTCATATGAACTTTTTATCTTAAACTTAGTCAAAAAATCACTCTTTAAAGTTTGTACAAGTACTTAATAAATACCCTGTATATAAAGTAATAAAATAATCATAAATAAAAGTGTAAGTAAGGAAAATCTTAATAACATAGTGTTCACCAGCTTTCTTGCATTTTTAATTTAAAAAAATCTAAATGCCATTTTACAGATTAAATGTCCACGTTAACATTTTGAGAACAAAATTTCATGTTCTTAAAATCTAGCAACTTTAGCGATGTATGGTTAAGAATGGAAAATTATGCATAAAAAACATTTTAAACTCATGATAAAAGATATTTATCCACTTAAGCTGATATTAACCATATTCCTGACATTTATAAGTTAATGTAAATATCTTTTAAATATCTATAATTTTTTTGTAGTAACAATTATTTGCAATTACCATTGCCATTAAAAAGCGTAAATAATTAAAACACCAATATTTTATTAAACAAACAAAAAAACATTCGTAACAGAACTAATTAATTAAGTATCATGCAAATAAGGAGCCATTTCTTTACCATATCCTTCGGTTTGTTTTTAATTTCTGTCTCAATGCAATGCTGAGTCACTTGGCGTTAAGTTTGTTTTTAGGATAGTAAATATACAGTGTTCTCTAAATGTTTCACAAAAATTTGTTGCAGAAATAATAGAGATTTGCATAATTTTAGTGCTTATTAGTAAATTAATTTACTAGTTGTTAACCGTTGTAAGAACTATGCACTTGAAATATTTATTTTCGAAATTACGTCTTTGTTGCAACAGAAATGATCCAACTTTAGATACAGTACTCTACATTTAAAATTAAGAAATATAATTTTGAACTTAGTTTTATTAAACTTTTAGGTTAAATTATTGAGTAATAATTATTACAGATATCACTTATAATATTAACGTATGTTCATTATAATTACCTATTGTTGCAATATTAAATATAGTTATAAAATGACTCAATATTTTTAATATTGCTAGTCCATCAAAAACAAGGTACATTTTTATTTTTGCAAAAATATATCATTAGAAGATAAATCCTTCCACTGGTGAGTGGTAGATATCATCTTTAACGATATGTTAAAAGTTTTTGGAAATATCTTATCAATACTTTCTTATTTTATTAGTAGTGGTAGTTTTCCGAGTATAGCATTATTTAACTCTTACATGTTCCATAAGGAGTAATTTTAGGTGGTGATTGTCACAGTTTCATCCCTAACTGTTTTATTTTTGCTTAATTCCAAAAATTTAAGAAAACGTTATTAATAAAACGAAGACACTCTTGTTCAGTTTTTATAAAACTAACTGTTTTTGAGAATTTCAGGTTTACATATGACATATATGTAAAGTTTCATCGCATATGATTTAAAATATCAGACATTTTGAATAATTTTTATGAAAATAGTTTTGCTTATACAAAAAACATAGGTACTTACTGAAAAAACAGACAAATACAAAATACACATCACTGCGAATTGCGCACTTCAAAAAGTTGTTTACGTTTCGAAAATCAATCTGTTTTGGTCTGCTGAACTTACAGTGACTTTTCGTTTTTAAATATTATTTGCAGAATATACCTATCTAATATTTAAATAGGAAAAGTTATTATCGGTTCCAAATACGAAAACAGATGATTTTCGAAGGGAAACAATTATTTGAAGTAAGCAAGTACAGGGTGTAACTTTGAATGCGGTTATATTTATAAGGAGGCTACCTTTGACCTTTAGAAATATGTATCATAAGTCTGTTTTCTCAAATTCCGTCGTAAAAACTGATTTTTTTTCAACATTTTTTTTGTAATTATTCTCATATCCTGCTGTTGGACAAGCTAATGTGACCTCAATTATATACAATGTTTTCAAATCTCATAAAAGAAAAGGTAAAAAAGCAAATTTTTACACCATTGGCACTGAAGGAAGATGTAAAAGTATTTATTATTATATGATTTATTTTACAAAATGTTTTCCTTAATTTTTAACCTTATAGGTCTTTATCTTCGTCGTTTGACGACGAACGAAAAAGGTTGGTAACCGCTGTTCTAAACTACAACTGACATTTTGTTTTAAAATTGTCAAGGATATAATAATGTACGGATATATTGCATTTTTTAATTGTCTGTCTTTTTCAGTATGATCTAGAAAAAATAATTCCACGAAAACAACCTTTTGACTGATTCCTTTGGTGTTTAGAGTTTATTTAATTAATATCGAAAGCCAAAATACACACATAAGCAGAAAAAACTATATCACAAATAAATCGAAGTTGCGAAAGACAACAGTTGATTAGAAATAGAAAGATGAACTTCTTATTATATTATCCATTCTTATTTTAATACTACCTGCCGAATTTCGTAATGACAAATTTTTTTATAAGATACGAAACTATTCCAATACTATGGAATTATAAGAGAACAATTAATTTTTTATATTAGTAATAAGACAAAAATCGGGTAGGTGTGTGAATTTCCGTTGGAACTGGTTTAATTATAGAAGAGTAATGTCTACCGGGCCCCCATTATCGCCTCGTAGCGGCGTTAATAATATAATAAATTGCTTCACCAACCTCTGTGAATATTGTTGGGGGAGCGGCCAGAGGCATAAATATTTTTTAATAGCGCACGCTTGGATACGTTGCGTTATTGTTATTTAATAAGTTTACGGAGTGATGCACCAAGCGACCAAATAGGTTTTTTGTTTCATTTTAAGAAATGTATTTTATTATGTTTTACTCTGTTTTAAAGAATTGAGATAATTCAAACAAATTCAAACGAAATTAATGAAAAATCTTATCAAATGAAGTCAATCAATATTTTTCGGCATCAGAAACATAGGTATGCAAAGGATATCAAACCTCACAGAATGATTCTGTTGATATTACGACTATGGGCTACATGCCTCAAGTACCACTGAATTTTATACTACGACAATACCTAGTAAACAGCTAAGGTAAATAAAAACGATACGTGTATGTAATATATTAATACAAAAATACATTGTGATATATATATTGAAATCGTTAAATAATGCACTTATATTCAAAGAAATACCCTCCACTTTTATTGATCTGTTATATACGAACATCAGAGAGTTAAGAAAAAAATATTGTTTGACTTCGTCATGAATCAATTGGTTAAATAGCCAAATCAACTTATGCAGAAACGAAAATTATAAATTATTGCAAACTCAGACTCCACCAAAGGTGTTATTTAATCCTAAACAAAGTGAACTTTAGGCAAACACAAAACAAGTAAAAGGACACGAACATTGTTAAAACACAAATGGGATAAAAATAAAACAGCTAGGAAAGGTTCAGTTAACAGCCTCAGTTCAAAGTGCCATAACGCGGATACAGGTAATAAAAGGCGTGGTGGTAGCCGAAGCGGCCAAGGAGTGTGAGTGCGAAGGAACAGTGAAGTGGCGGTCCGACAAACTGTTTTTTATAAGACAAATATTTCAGCCTTTATTAAGGTTACCCCAAAAAAGAATTCTAAACATTTATTGCAATTTTTGCTATATTATACTAATAACCGACGTTAACTCAGCCTAGGCAGAGAGATCGTCGGCATTTATTTTTCAGATTTTTAGTGCCTTGGAGGAGGGCACTATGTCGCGATCTCCGACTCCAATGGAGAGTGACCGCTCCAGTGTAACGAGGTCGGCGACAGCAGGCCTAGCAGCTGGCGGAAGAAGACGCCAGATTGCGGCAAATGATTGAGAACCTGAGAACCGAACTGTGGGAACAGAGAAATGTCTTCGACGCGCTCGAAAAACGGTCCCAAGAGCAGCACGAGGAGCTGCTGAGCGCCCTCAAGGAGCAACACGCCTCCAAGGGGATTAAGAGAGGAAAACCCGGCTCCTCGTCGGGCTCGGAGGACGAACCCAACAAAGCCAAAAAGAAGTCGGCGAAGGCGGCGGAGACACACAAAAACAAGCAATGGACAAGACAAATACAGACACAAGGCCGACAACGACGACAACAACGACGACAAATCCGAGCACGACTTCCCCAGCGAAAGAAAAGATACCTCCAGTCATCCTCAGGAAGAAGGAACAGTGGACGTCAGTAAGAAGATGGACAACAGTAGTATAGCAGTGGGCACTTTGGACCACTTCAAGGTCACCACCGGGCTGCCGCCATCCGAAGCTAGCACCAGGTCTCCAGCAGCAGCTCCATGGTCACGCTGAAGAAGTGTCAGTGGGGTGCGGGGGTGGGGGATCTGGAATGAAGAAGAAGAAGCCGGGGTCCGTCATCGGCAATGACCACCAGGAGGTCGGCATCGAGGAGCGTGACGTCAGAGGCGGCAGCAGGTGCGTGCATGAGCAGCGGCTAGGGGCAGCGGGGGGCAGGCGCCTGGGGCGGCAGCGGGGTGCCGGCGTGTGGGGTAGCAGCGCGATGCCGGCTTCCGACAGCGGGATGCCCGCGTCATAGGGGGGAGCAGGTGGCCGTATACGGCCTACGATGCTGGAAACCGGCAGCGGGCTGCGGGGGGCGGCGGCGGCACCGGTGACGGCCTCTTGGTATAAATCTTTTTGTTATAAGGTAGAAAATATAAGAAACACGATTGTTAAAAAATGGCAGCATGGTAACGTAAGCGGTCTGCTATTTATCGAGCTAAGTAAACAGTCTCGAGCCCCCCAAGGTTATAATTCTGCATGTTATCTGTGACACTAATATAAATATTGTGATGATTTATTAGGTATACTTTAAGAAATATTTGGTAAGAACATGGGCTCATAGCGGATATCGGCGAAACATAAAGAGCGGAATGCGTGTGAGAAATTAGAGTGTATGAAAGCAGGTGCGGCTGTTTGTTGGCTGCTTTAAACACGTCACCACAAGTTTGTCTAGAGTCTGGAGACTGGAGCGTGGTATAAACATTAAAGACTCTTGGTACCAATCATTTGTTTATAAAGGAGAAAATATAAGAAACGCGATAGTTAAAAAATGTCAACATGGTAACGTAAGCGGTCTGTAATATTTATCGAGCTAAGTAAACAGTCTCAAGCCCCCCAAGGTTATAATTCTGCATGTTA
>NW_019417785.1:0-703 GCF_000390285.2 Anoplophora glabripennis | reverse complement strand
CGTTGGATGCATGACGCAATCGACCGTGTCCGATTTCAAGAAAGAATAAAAAAATTATCTTATATTATTGAACCTGTACTTGTAAACAAAATCAATCAAATTTAACCTCTTCCATATGTTCTGTATAATATATGTATATATGATATAAATATTTAATAAAATAATTAATTAAAATTATTTTCTTTTATTTTCCCTAATTCCCTTAAAATTAAAAAAATAAATAAAAATCTGATATATTTTTAAATTCATTTATTAAATTAAATAAATACAGTGATAGATACTTAATAATAAAAAATTAAATATATAATACATTAACAAATATTTAATAATGATTTTTTTTACATTATCAAGATAACAAAAAAAATTAAACAATGCTATTTTTATCAATCCAGCTGTTGTGAGTGCTATCAAATCCTAGCCATTTCACTAGAACTCGATCACCCTTCTTCCTCACTATCCTCTCCATAAGGTAGACATCAGGATGCTTGACCTTCTGCAGCTCTTCCGTATAGAAACATCCCTTTATTGGCTGACTTTGAGCATCAGACTGTAAGTATGTAACAGGATCAGTCCTCTTAATAGTGGATACAGTGAAAATTTCATTGGACCAGTTAGGGGTGTAACCTTTATCGAACACCCCTCTGTATCTGCTTATTCTCACCCGATCTCCTACTTTGAACTTTGACAGACGTGAATATGTAAC
>NW_019417784.1:131950-132218 GCF_000390285.2 Anoplophora glabripennis | reverse complement strand
CCTACACGAGATGAGGCAGGATAAAGAGGGATAATCCCCCTCGATCCCAAATCATTGAGGCCAATTTCTAGCCATAGAATAATGGCGCGGCGCTTCGCCGGCTCGTCTGTGTAAACCCCGCGGGTAGTGTCATGTTTATGTGTGGTATGGTTGGGTAGGGTAGTGCGACTATGCAGCCTGGGACGCGTTTTGCTAAGGTGGTCCTTAGACCAGCGCGGGAGGGGAGGGGAAAGGAGGGTATGGGGGGGGTGTGTGTGTGTGTGTGTGT
>NW_019417784.1:122095-127844 GCF_000390285.2 Anoplophora glabripennis | reverse complement strand
GGAGACACTTGCTATATATATTGTTAAAATAAATGTTAATTAATAAATCGATTATACACTTTTATTAACAAAAATTTATAGGAAGTGAACAGACTGTATGTGAACGCTTCAAACATTCATATCTGAATAATCCTATCTTATGCCTCGTCACCGGGTGTCGCCCGAACGCTTGATCTCCGTTTGTTTTGGTTATCCGGCGTTTGTTTATAAAACGCCGATATACAGAGTGCCTTCAGTTTGCCCTGTCTGGAGATGAATATTCCTTAACATTCGGCCGTCCTGATTTGGTCCGTCCCGGACCACGCCCACTGAGGCATATACCTGAAACTAAATTACTCTACACAGTATCAATGATATCAACAATAGGGCAAAAGTTTCCTAGAAGAGAAAATAAAACGAAAACGTACTTCTTCGAGTACGCAAAAATACAAATGGACAAACATTATTCTCAGAGTGCACACACGTCGGGGACTCGACAAGAAAATCACTTGGAGTGCGCAAAAGATACTCGTATCCTAATGGACTCAACAAGCCTACCTTCACAGAGTGCACACACATCGGGGACTCGACAAGAAAATCACTTGGAGTGCGCAAAAGATACTCATATCCTAATGGACTCGAGAAGCCTACCTTCACAGAGTGAAGGGTCGGGGACTCGAAAAGAAGATTTACTTGGAGTGCGCAAAAGATATCTGTGATCTAATGGACTCTACAAGATTTATTCTCAGAGTGCACAAACATCGGGGACTCGACAAGAACTTCGCTAACTACAAAATTATATTTTTACCAAAACAAACAAACAAACAAAATATTCAAAAGCACATAGGTTTCAACTTCCTTGTACACTCAACTTCCACTATATTCAACTACTAATAGTGCACGTAGGCATCAGTCATCTTATTTACTTAATTTCAGTGTCCTCAATACAAATTCAAAGGTATACACAGGCATCACCCACCTTGTATACTCAACTTCATCATTACTCAATATAAAATCAGTAGTACACAGGCATCACCCACCTTGTATACTCAACTTCATCATTACTCAATATAAAATCAGTAGTACACAGGCATCACCCACCTTGTATACTTATCTTTAACATTACCTACTCAAAACAAAATTGGTAGTACACAGGCATCACTCACCTTGTGCACCGACATGCTCACTAGTATTATAGTAAATCTCTAATACATAAAAAAAAACAATAAATATGATAATAATAATAATATTAATATGCCACAATGTCATTATGAAAATGAGAATTAAATACCTCACCTCTAAGCAGTTGTTTGTGGTCTAAAGAGCTTCATTTTGTCGCTCGAAACCACACCTCTAAAACGTCTTCTATCTTTGGACACACTTTGAACTTGGTACCGGTCATTGGGGAGAACTTGTTGTACTCTTACAGGACCAATGTACCTCTGGACCAGCTTACCGCTCGCAAGCCCCTTCACAATAATTGGCGTCCTTTCAATCACGACCATATCACCAACGTCATAGATGATCGCTGGTTTACGATTTTTATCGTAGCGTCTAAATTATATTGTTTGCAGCCTTTTCGCGCACCACTTTTAAATAACCTTGCCTATCTACCTGCTCGTTTTATCATTCACATTAATATCGAATTTAAGTCTTGGTCTAAAACCGTATAAAAGATCAGCAGGCGCGTAGCCTGTTGTAGCGTTCAGTGTCCCGTTTATACTAGTATGATGCACTTCCGTAACTTTCGTTTCCCAAGGGTCGTGTTCATCACCAATTGCAGTCATCATCGAATTTAAAATGGTAGCGTTAAACCTTTCGACTTGGCCATTACTTCTATTTAAAATATGTTTGATATTTTGTTCTTTACAGAACTTCGTCATTTCTGCGCTCGTAAAACACTTTCCTCTATCCGATATCAATCTAGTCGGTACACCAAAAATTTTAATTAACAAGTTTAGACATCTTATGACACATTTTGCACTAGTATCGGGAACAGCTTCAATCCAGACATATATTGAGTACATGCATCAACGATCACCAACATATAGATGTTACCATTTTCGGTTCTGCAGAACGGGCCCAAATGGTCAATGTGCAATGTATGAAATGGTTTATCTACCTTTGGAATCGGATACAAAAAACCTTTTCTTTTTCCTGTTGGTTTTTCGACACAGAGACATGGCATGCAAGATTTTACGTATTTTGTTACAAATTCCTTCATGCGAGGGAACCAATATTTTGTTTGAACAAACCGGGGTGGCCCTTGTCATCGTGCTGTAATTTCGCAACTCTCCACCTGACTTTCTATCCAATCTGTTTCTTTGATTACATTTACAGTAAGTGCCGCCATTATTCCATGGCTAGAAATTGGCCTCAATGATTTGGGATCGAGGGGGATTATCCCTCTTTATCCTGCCTCATCTCGTGTAGGCCTGGACAGCCTTCGTAGGTGGGCCCCATCCGTCGTCTACCCCGACCGCAAATGCGGCCGGTGNTCCCTGTTGGTTTTTTCACACAGAGACATGGTATGCAAGATTTTACGTATTTTGTTACAAATTCCTTCATGCGAGGGAACCAATATTTTGTTTGAATAGAATCTAGTGTTCTTTTCAAACCGGGGTGACCATTGTCATCGTGCTGTAATTTCACAACTCTCCACCTGACATCTTTTGGTATAACAATTTTGTTACCCCCATTAACAACTCTGCACACTTTGTTATTCACTAGAACATAGCATTTCTCTGCCGTTTCATCCTCAAGTTGCTTCTTTATGGATATACACTCGTCATCCTGAGATTGGACACACTCTATCCAATCTGTTTCTTTGATTACATTTACAGTAAGTGGTAGTGGTTGTCTGCTCAATGCATCTACATGTTTCATCTGTGTACCAGGTCGGTAAACTACATCGAAGTCGTATTCCTGCACAGCCAGCCACCAGCGACCAATACGAGGTGAGAGATCTCGCTTAGTCCATGTTAACCGCAATGCATTACAGTCTGTTATGACGGTAAACCTTATCCCGTACAGATAATTTCGAAACTTGGAGACAGATAACGACTCTTAACTTCGGATGTTTGTTGGCTAATGTACATCACTGGCTTCCATTGTTGATTGAGCTGTTTTTGCATCAAAACTCCAGCTAGTCCTATTTTACTTGCATCTGTATGCAACTGAGTTTTCAACTTAGGATCATAAAGGGCGAGAACCGGTTTGCTGCTAAGTTCTTGTTTTAGCAACCCAAATGCAGTTTCTTGTTCTTTTTTCATTGCCAGTGAGTGTTGGCCTTTGTCAGCGTAATCAAAGGCTTGCCCTTTGAAGCGATGTTGTAAATGTACTTCCTAAAATAGGATGCCAGTCCAAGAAATCGACGAACATCGTGAACATTTCCTAATATGGGAAAATCTTTTATAGCCTCGATTTTGTGCTGTGATGGTCGTAACTCACCGTGGCTGATAATGGACCCCAAATACTCAACTTCTGGCTTCAAAAATAAACATTTTTCACGATTTAGAGTTTAAACTTTATTTTTGAAAAGTTTAAGAATATTTTCCAAGCGTTCAAAACCTTGTTCTTGTCCATTTAACACAATTAATATATCGTCTAAATATGCCAAAGCTAACGTGAATCTAAGCGGGCCTAGTATATCGTCTATAGCCCCTTGAAACACAGCCGGAGCATTGGTTAAACCGAATGGGATTCTTTTGTACTGATAGTGGCCATCCGGTGTAACGAACGCGGTGTAAGGACGACTACCCTCTGCAACTTTTAACTGATGATACCCAGATTTTAAGTCAAGTGTAGTAAAGCAGTTGTTTCCAGTCAGTCTCTCCAGCTGATCCTCAATTCTTGGAAGCAGATATTTATCTTTTACCGTAATGGCATTTAATTTACGATAGTCTCCGACAAACGTATATAACCGGTCTTCTTCTTTACTAGAAGTATCAGACTGGCATAGGGTGAAACGCTCGGTTCAATAATGTCATTGTTGAAAAGATCGTGCACAATTTGTCTTACTAAGTATCGTTCGTGATAAGATAACCGATATGGTCTATAACAGGCCGTGTACTGGTCAAACTGATCTCCATTTCAACATTGGTGTTACCCAACTCTGCGTTGTTATCAGCGAAACAAACTTGGTATCTCTCTAAAAGATTATCTAAGTGTTGTTGTACATCTTTCGGTAAGGCCTCAGGTACTACAGGTACTTCAGTCGTGGACTGCCCGTAAGGGATTCCCCGCGATACGCATTGGTCTTTGTCGAAAGATGACTTTAGTTTACTTAAATTTGACATGTCATGATTGTATAATAATGTGACAATTATTTCGATTTTGCTCTGAATGATTTGAAGTTATCTCGCCATTTAAAATGTCGCAATTTTATTTATCCCGGGGTACAATTCGGTTTTATTATTTACGACAAGTCTGCATTTTACGTTGTTCTTTGCTTCAAGTCGAGGCAGTTGTCATAAACTAGCCTCTTCATTTTGAAACCGTAAGCTGTCGCTTGTTTTGATAACCAGCAGGTTCGGTGATTCGGTAAAGGAACGTCCGATTAGTAAGTCCATGTCTTGCAGTGCATCGTCAACGATTAAAATTGGTACTTCTCTTTCGACATCATTAATTTTTATTTTGGCAGACGTTTCGCCAACTGAAGAAACTACGGCACCGCCATATCCACGCATTGTAGTTTGTTTAAATCTATCAATAGGAAGATTAAGTGACTTTGCGACTTTTATTTTCAGAACATTACAAGCGCTGCCGAAATCAATATAAGCTGATACAATCGTTAACTTTTGCAATGACGTGATATCTTGCGTCATCCACAGACACTACATTTATTTTTGTCGCGTTATTCGTTTTGGATTTTAATGTATAGCGGTTATCTTTATGGTGACCAGGTTTTTTGCAAAATGTACAAATTATGGGCCTCCTCACGCCATTGTTTCTATATGTCCTGTATGAAAAACAGTTGGCTGCTTTATGGTTAGTTTTTCCACAAGTACAACAGCCTACTTTATTTGCATTTCTATGTTGAATTTGTACTGGATATCGTTTTTGTTCTTTATTGTCACATGTGTAATTTGATTCTACTAAAAATTTCAGAAGTTGTTCGCTATTTTTGCAACCTGCCGCATAAGCACTTGCTTTTAATAAACTATCGTTTAGTGTGGAGATTATTACATCCGTAATTACGTGATCCTGTAGGTCGCAATGTTTACCTAACTTCAATTTAGAATAATAAAACGTTACTACATCTTCGTTACGTTTCCTTTCAGTATTCACAAAGTCTCTCAGGTTGGTCACAATTCTATTCGACGATGGAAAAGCACTTAAAAAAAGTATGTTTTTCCCACATACTTATCCTATACTGATCATTACCTATAGTTTCAATGGATAACCTTGTTTCCAAAAAGTGGGGGCGAGACGTATTCCGTGTGTTTTGCGCATGTTCCATAATTAGGAGCGGTTGCATTCAAATTTAAAAGATTGTCACGGCATGCTCTGTAATATAGCCGATTATATACACATAAGATATTAAATTTATTTTCACTGATTGTGAGTTCACTTCAATTTCTAAATGTTTACTTTTCTAACATTTTCTTCTATGAGTCCTCTATCGATAGGCTCCTTATCTAACACATTATTTTACTATTTATTAATTTCAATAAATAACGTAAGTATATGTATAACCTATTAATATTTTGCAGGCTCAAATAAAATAAAACAGAATACAAATTTATATGTTTTTAAAACTATATACATA
>NW_019417784.1:111846-115318 GCF_000390285.2 Anoplophora glabripennis | reverse complement strand
AAAAAATTTATAATAAATACATTTATTACTAAACCTTTTGTTTTTGTAGCTGTGCTTGGTGTGGTTTCTTGATAGAACATAGAACCGACTACGGAGATAGAGTCTAGAGCTAGATAGGGCAAAGATAGACAAAACACAATACACCAATCTAATCAAAATTAATATCAAAACTAATAAAATTTAATTTGGCGCTAACATATAAAACCATACATACATACAATCATAACAAAATATATAAATGATACGGTTAATCTTGACGATTAAGTTAGAGACCAAAAAAAAATTATATATTGGGGATGTCGTCAATTGGTGGTTGAAAGAAAACTCTTATTTAACTTAAACCAAGCTTTCGATAATTATTTATTATCTTTTTCAAGGTTACTGGTTCAGTTGACAGAGTTCAACAGTTGTCATCTTAAAACTTAATGGATAGTATAAAATTTTTATTTTTATTTTCATTGTTCTGAATAGCTGTCTAGTCTCGACTCTCGACTCAGTCGAAAGCTTGGTTTAAGTTAAATAAGAGTTTTCTTTCAACCACCAATTGACGACATCCCCAATATATATAATTTTTTTTTGGTATATATATATATACTAAGGGCTAATGTAATAAGAACACTCTGTGTTGTTGTCAAGCTTTCGGAAATGTTTATTTCCTTTCTCAAGACATCTATAAGAAATGACAAAAATGCTTAGAAAAATAAGTTGTAAAAGCTTATTATATACATATTACATATACACGTTATATAACGTGAGATTATAACATAAAAACCATCAAAAACGAAGTATACAAGAACATTGTTAAAATTTTATGAGCTTCACTAGATTAAAAATAATTGTAACTATAGTCAAACATTCTTTTATAAAAAACAATTTTTAAGTCAATTTTTAACATTTAAAACAACCAATACAGTAAAAAGGAGCCATGCCTTTGAAATGTGAACTATTTTTTATAACTATCAAAACCAGTTTTTTTTTAAAAAAAAAACATCTACTAATATTCAAACTAGTAACGACCAATGAGGTTAAAGAAACAACAACAGGGACATTTAGCATTACCATTTCTTGTTGTTGGATTCAGTATTTTAAAATTATACTATATAATTTTTATTATGGCTATATCAAATTAAATTTCTGTAATGACGCTAAATTGTTGTATACGGATGCGGACAATTCAATTTACAAGACACGGACATTGATATTTATGAGGGCATGAGAGACATACATTCATTTTGTCAGTTTATCCCGAAGATAAAGCGTTCGGTATGTCTGGAAAAAATAATAAAAGTTACGGTGCAAACTACAAAAGGATGTTTTCCAGTGTGTTTTGCGCATGTTCCATAATTAGGAGCGGTTGCATTCAAATTTAAAAGATTGTCACGGCATGCTCTGTAATATAGCCGATTATATACACATAAGATATTAAATCTATTTTCACTGATTGTGAGTTCACTTCAATTTCTAAATGTTTACTTTTCTACTATTTTCTTCTATGAGTCCTCTATCGATAGGCTCCTTATATCTAACATATTATTTTACTATTTATTAATTTCAATAAATAACGTAAGTATATGTATAACCTATTAATATTTTGCAGGCTCAAATAAAATAAAACAGAATACAAATTTATATGTTTTTAAAACTATGTACATAGGCAAGTTCGTAATTTTGGACATTTTTTTAAATGACTGCAGTCGTACCAAGCTTTTGCATTTCCGGTAAGACGCCCTATCATTGCAAATATTTTCGCGCGATCATCCCAACTATAAATCTCTCCGATCGTATCGATTTTCGCCAACCACTGACGAATTGTCAAGCTGTTGGAAGAGCCATCAAATTCGGGTATTAATTCCATCCGCCCTACATATCTTTGTTTATTTATTAAATTTGTGTCGTGTGGACTCCGAGAACGTGCCGCCGTAGTTTGAAGTGCAGCTCGTAAATCACTTGATGTATCTCGGCTAGAATGGGTAGCTCGAACCGAAGTTTCTAATGCGTTAAGTCGACGTTCCAAAATTTGTGTATAATGCGGACTAACACTTCGATTATTTTGGCTACGGCTTCGATCACGCCTGGAAGCGAGCCGTCGGCGATGTCTGCTATCCTGTTTACGTACTCGGCTACGGCTTGAACGTCCCGTCATTGTTAGAATATTTTTGCACAATGTTCTTTTTTTATGAACTTAACAAATCGCAATGAAAATAAAAAAATGGTCAAGCAGACCCCAAAATGTAAAAACGCTTAACGAATGAGCAGGCAGACAGCGAATAAATAATAAACAGTACTCACCAATAAAGGTGTTTTCTCACTAGCACAATACACTCATAAATTTTATCAAAACAGAATTAAATACACACCCACACAGCACATGACGTCCCTGGGATATCCTCATTTAGTCCTATATATCCTAATCGGGGATCTCACTCCTCAGGATATCCTGATGATATATTCAATAAGACAAGTAGATCCTATCAATATCCTAGTTGGGGATATCCCAGGTAAATCCAAACAGGATGTCCTGGAAATATCCTATGAAGATATTAAAAGCCGAACAATCTCCAATTTTGGGATATCCTAGGCAAATTTTGGAGTGATCCCATCCTGGGATGGTTCTTGGCATTGCACAGTGCATGGTGCATGCGCAGTATGACATATTGACGACATGACCCGTATCTCCATTTTCTGTGTTTCTTTGTTTTATAAGTGTGTGACTCAATGACGTTTTTATTAATTTGAAAAGTGGAAAATGAAATTTAAAGCTTGTTAAAATAGTTAAGTGACGTGCATCAACCACCTGCTGGCAGAAGTAAGTATTTAAATTACCTTTGGTATTAAGGTATTAATATCATAGAATAAACATATAGGTTAGAATCGTATATAGTATTAACTAATTTTGTTCTTACTGTTTGTATCATGCAATAATTATATAATGCCTAAAGAACGCATTAAAAAAACATGTTTTCAAATATTTTTTATATAGAGCCTAATACCATTCAAAAATTAGAATAGTTTTTATCACCATTTGTAATAGATGTGTATAAGTGGTATCACCAAATCTACATAATATGTTCAAATCTATAATTTTTAGTTTTGAATGTGTTGTATATAGGTGTTCTGACAAAGGATTGTATCCCATAAATTTAATTAATTTATTATAGTTCTCTGTCTGTAATATTTGTACCAACATTGTGAGTTATAAGGATTACATTATAAATCGTAGGCAGAATTACGTATTATCTATTAGAATATTAGAATTAAATTTAATATCAACAGATTATAATCCATAGTTCATGAAATTAGAATAGTCTCGTTAAATGTATTTAATGAAAATTTTTGTTTTGTCACTCGTCTACAATGTAAATGTATTATTAACATACTTTTTCTACAAATTTACAGCTGGAATTTCACAAGCACATTGCACAAAAAATTGCCCAGAAAAAGATAATGGGGAGGGCATTAAAACATGTCGCGG
>NW_019417784.1:82581-107330 GCF_000390285.2 Anoplophora glabripennis | reverse complement strand
TGTGATAAGATTAATACTTAGTAGACTTATTTTACGTTTAAAATTTTATTCAGTCGAGACTAGACAGCTATTCAGAACAATGAAAATAAAAATAAAAATTTTATACTATCCATTAAGTTTTAAGATGTAACTCTGTCAACTGAAGTAAGTACCCATTTTATGTAATTATTTCATTATATTAATGTTTTGTTGTACATTTTAGCCAGTAACCTTGAAAAAGATAATAAATAATTATCGAAAGCTTGGTTTAAGTTAAATAAGAGTTTTCTTTCAACCACCAATTGACGACATCCCCAATATATATAATTTTTTTTTGGTATATATATATATACTAAGGGCTAATGTAATAAGAACACTCTGTGTTGTTGTCAAGCTTTCGGAAATGTTTATTTCCTTTCTCAAGACATCTATAAGAAATGACAAAAATGCTTAGAAAAATAAGTTGTAAAAGCTTATTATATACTTACAAACGTGAGATTATAATATAAAAACCATCAAAAACGAAGTATACAAGAACATTGTTAAAATTTTATGAGCTTCACTAGATTAAAAATAATTGTAACTATAGTCAAACATTCTTTTATAAAAAACAATTTTTAAGTCAATTTTTAACATTTAAAACAACCAATACAGTAAAAAGGAGCCATGCCTTTGAAATGTGAACTATTTTTTATAACTATCAAAACCAGTTTTTTTTTAAAAAAAAAACATCTACTAATATTCAAACTAGTAACGACCAATGAGGTTAAAGAAACAACAACAGGGACATTTAGCATTACCATTTCTTGTTGTTGGATTCAGTATTTTAAAATTATACTATATAATTTTTATTATGGCTATATCAAATTAAATTTCTGTAATGACGCTAAATTGTTGTATACGGATGCGGACAATTCAATTTACAAGACACGGACATTGATATTTATGAGGGCATGAGAGACATACATTCATTTTGTCAGTTTATCCCGAAGATAAAGCGTTCGGTATGTCTGGAAAAAATAATAAAAGTTACGGTGCAAACTACAAAAGGATGTTTTCCAGTTTTTTCATTATATCGAGGGTTTCCTGCCAAAAGGACGATACCCAATACCATAAGTTTGTCACGACAAAAGGTCGTATCTACCACACTAATAACAGCGCCACGCAATACGTTTCTTGGTCGTATGAACAATTATTACCTCGATTAACCTGGCAGAAGGTTGTATGTAGATAGGTTGATACGCCCTTCTGGCAGGAAACCCGCGAATTTCAGCAGCTAGTTGAAATATTTCAGATCTCATTTCAATAAAAATCCTACACAATTTCTCTTATTTGTAATTTGAGCTATTATGTATCTTTAATAGTTTATAATCCCTGTAGTCTCCCAATAAATACCAAATATTTAACTCAGTATTTTTTTTGTACGCTTATGGTTTGTATCAACTACGCTAGGAACGATTCAAAGCTTCAATATTCTCCTTAACAAAATTCTGGGTATTCCTGTGACTACGCAGCAGTGGCGGCTCGTCGGGTGACGCAAGTGACGCACCGCCTCACCTAAAATTTCCGTTTGTGCAATTTAAAATTATTTTAAATTTTATATAAATCTTATAATTTAGGTACAATTCTATATTGAAAATGTATTGTATTTGTTTGTCTTATAAGCAGAAATAAACAGAATAATTCCGCGGTGAACGCCTTCTAAAAAATCATTGCCTTCGTTGAGCGCGAAGTGGCGCGAACATCAACCTCGTACCATACAACGTATACTACGCAAGTGACTCATATTGAAATTGGTATGTATCTGCTTCTCTCCGTAGCTCTCCGTACGGCGGTTGTCATGGCAACGAGGCAGCCAACGCATGTGTAAACTACGGCCTGGGAGAACGAGTGATGCAAAAGTTGAAGCAGCATTCTCATCGTCATCGCGCATCGCCTGTCTATCGTGTCTAAACAGTTTATACAATACGTTGCCCAGTGCACGGTTATAACGGTTCTTTATTAATATTTGTTTTATACCAGTAATTTGTAGAAATGTTTCCTATGCACGATCATGTATGTATTTTATTGGAAATGCCATTTTCCAGATGGAAAATTGAGGATAAAAAAGATTTTTTAAATTGCGAAAGACCTGTGCCTTCTCTCGATGTGGAAAAAAGGGGGAGATTAAAAGACAAAGTGTATGTTCGGAAGTTTCGGATTGAATGGTATTCGGAGTGTAAGTGATTGTGTGGATGTGTTTATTTAAAACAACCTTTTTGTATGCCGTGTTTAAATGCGAGTGTAAAATCGGGCGTGTGGAATAAGGAGGGATTTAACAATCCCGCTTAACATCTGTATCTGTACCTATCATTAAGTCCACGAGCCGAACTAATATTTCTATTTTTTATAAAATCTAAATGAAAATCCTTCTCGCCAACGTCAGTTTTTCGGTAATATTGCAAATGCAACTAAAATTTCCAGATTCATTTAAAGCCGTTTGACCTTGAAAATTTGAGAATTTTCGCCTGCGGCGCTTTTTTTTTCAGTCAATCAATAAATATGCTTCACCTATTCTCAATGTCACGAGCCGCCACTGCTACGCAGATACCCAGATCCCTCAATTAAATTGTTGTTTTTAGGGAAACAAATTTATACAATCCAAGTTAGTTTATTTTCATCCAAAAAAGTTACCCTTGAGACACGGCCTATTCATTTTTAGATACCTCATATATTTAAGGAACAACGAAAACAGAGTTAGGAATGCGAGAGGAGGATTTGTCATCGTCTTTCGCTAAGTGAATCTAATTTTGCTGTCTCGATAATAGTTATGTTACAGCACTTCTTCCAATTGTATGCTTGTTTATAGACTGCTATTTATTATCAGAACTAAATAAAGATACAGACAAAACATTATATTGTGTATGTTGTACGTAAGGTTCAATACAAGTTTCTACATTATTTTGGATTCTTCACTAAACAATTCATCCATCATCATAATTGCCTTACTTTCTGGTGAACCACATTTGAAACCCATTGCACTAGATGACTGTAATTTTGGGGATTTCAATTTAGAACATGACATACCAGATTTGAGATTATGTGCTAAATTTGAGGTGTCTTGTCTCGTGTCTTTCGATGTACTGCGTCCCAATTTTTCATTACTTTTTTTATGCAATCTTGTACTATACCTAAAACCAAATCGAATATATATGGTATGAAAAAAAAGTAAATTATCCTCTAGTTTATTTGGAAAAATTAAAAAATGTTGCATAATAATTATTTAAAGATATCCAGTGACTAGTTTATATATAGGCATTTTTACTGAGATAACATTGTTCAAATTTAGTATACAATTTTAGTTTTTGATTGTCCATAAACCTTTGTACCAACAAGTTACATATTTTTTACATAGGTACAGAAATTTTAATACAAAACATTAAAGTCTTTTTCGAAATATACAGAAAAATATCAAACTAAGTATGTAAATATTGCTAAAAAGAATAGTGATATTAATAAAATTTAAAATAATTTTACTGGCAATCTTGATTTTAATTGTTTGTAGTCAACAAATAATAATAAATTAAAAAGTGTAGTGTACTCTATACAAGTACCGTGGTATACTTCCTATACTCATATTTTTCATTTTAATACAGTACATGAACAATAAGACTCTTATCTTGATTTACCGGTGTTTTTTTTCTTGCTACGGCGAATTATGGGCGACATTATCATGATTCAATAATTACGGTGCAGTTGCCAGCAACCCGTAATACACGACGTGAATTATGGATTGCATACACAAGGAAAGAGATTTTATTGAGGTACCTATTAGTTATCGTAAAAATGTTGGTTGATGAACATTTGTCATAAATGATAAGTATTTCCGTCATCTTTAGTTACTCCTACAGTTGTGGTATTTAATTCATTCATGTACTAAGGGTAGAAAGCAGAAACATCCCGCTTTTGTAGTCTAAATATAAATTCTAATTGTAATTCAAAATACATATAATATAATGTATACATATCAGAGAACTCGCAAGCAAGAATTCTCTGATACATATCTAATAATGTATATAATAATAATGTGGACAATATATTATTATGTTACTTACACGACAAAATCGATGTTTTCAGTCGGTTTTCAGAGTTATTAGTTTGATATCTAGACAGGGGATAATCTAAGGAATTTTAAGAACTACCCAAAATCAATCACCCTATGCTAGCTCAAAGATAGCGCCCGGAAAATTCGATTTGTGGAAATAACTTGTTGTTCCCAACATAGAGCCAGTATACCCCCCACCTCCCCCCCCCCCCAAAAAAAAATGCAGTACTTTTTAAATGCCCTCAAAGTACATAGTCATTGTTTTATTTTAATAAATTTATGTTATTTATTTATTTATTAACCTTTTAGAGGTTAACAAGTATTCATGAAATTTCAATTTCATAGTACTTCAAGCAATCAAATTTTGCAACTGCCCTTTGAACTTTCAGAACTAACTTTTTTTTAAGAACTGCCTTTTCGGTTAGAACTAACCCTTAGATTATGCGCTGTATCTAGATATATAAAACATTCATGAACAAAAAATGATAAATGATACCTATACATCTTAACTATATGCATATGTACATACATATGTGAGTACATATATTTTAACATATTTTATATCGTAACTTATATCATTAGTATACTGCAATTATTATGTGAATTTTATGTTCTGAAGATGTCATATAACGTCGACAAGAAAAAACGCGGTTTTTCTTTGATTTGGCATTAATCTCCACCATTGACTACTAACAATTAATAATTTAAATAATCAGGTTGTCTGTGAATAAATAAAATATTTGCTTTACTTATCTTGAGATGGAAAAAAATTTAGACACATTCTTATTGTTACTGAATTGTAATGTAGAATTCTCGTTCTCAAACCCAGTTAGTCTGCTGGCGTTCATCACCGGCAGAAAATTCGAGTTTTTCTAGTAAAGGAACTAGTGTTAGTTTAACAATGTTTTCTTGCTAACATTAAGGTAATTTTCTATCGGCGATGAATGCCGGCAGATTTTCTTAAAAACGGTACCCTAAATAAAAATGGAAATGTAGTGGAACAGGAAATTTACAGTTATTTTCAGTAAAATAAAATATATCTAACTGAATAACTGTATAACTAACGCAAAAATGATAAGCCAAAAAACTTACTTTGTCATTATTATATTAACAATTTTCTTTTCTTTTTCGTTTAATGGGGATCCTAATTTCATAATTTCAGTATTGCTCTTCTCCAATTCCCTAAAACAAAATGAATGTAAAAATGACTAGAAAGGTAGTAATGTATACATTCAAGAATAAAAAATTATCTGATATTTACATATACCTATTAATTACTAATTTAAATTATTTTTTTATCGATGTTAATTACCTAAATCTTTTTTCAAGTTTAACGATTATTTTCTTAAGTTGGATGATTTCCTTGTTGGTTGCAATGTCATTCTGAGATTCATCGGCATGCATATCTTCTACATTTATTATTCTATTTTTTAAAATATTCTTTAAAGTAGAATTTTCGTTCTCTAGGCCCTTCATACGGATTTGTAATTTATTTTCTCTGTCTAAATATGACATCCAGGATTTTTCCCTTCTGTCAATTAAATCTCTTAAATATTTTATAGTGTTAACCAACTGGTCCATTTCAAATCTAAAATTAATTAAACTAAAGATATGACACCGAAAGGAAACATCGATGTTGGACATCGATGGCAACATCGACAATCACCATCGATAATCGATAACAGTGGTATATCGAAAGTAAAACATCCATATTTCCAAAATATCGATTTGAATATATTTATTTTGAGTGCGAGTATTTATTAAAAAAAGATGTAAATAAGTTTGTGTTCTATTTTTTTAAAAAACGAACATAGCTAATGGTAACAATAGGTAATGTGAAATGAAAAATTCGAGTAAAAAATCTTAAAAAACAATTTATGGTGCACAAACGACAAATATAATGTGAGACATGAAATAAATGAAAACTCTATTCATTTAGAAAACAAAACTCAAGATTTTTTGAATTAGAAAGAAAAATTACGAAATAAAAGTATAAATGAATTCTAAAAAGAAAAATATTTGCTTCTTTCAACAGTACCTATGTTTTTGTGTTTTTTATAAAATGCATAAGGAAAGTTTGTTGGAATAAATTATGTAGGTACTCAGGTCAGCATCACAGCTTTGTCAATAGTAATGTCCAATACAATTTTCTGCTAAAAGCAGCACTCCACATATATTGATTCAAGAGCAGGTAGTCAACAGGCTCAATTTATTTTTATTTTTTGTAGTACAATTTAAGTTTTTCTCTGTTTATTGACATGTTTCCAACTGAAAATTAATATGAAATTAAAAATTAATTAAAGAAACCTTTATGGATAAGAATTATTTTTAGTGTAAACTATTTTTGCGTATCCAAAAATCGCATGCACATTGAAAATAGAGGAGTAAAAAAATACTTATCATTATATCACGTACATCAAAAATATACTCTTCTGGCGCATATATGGAATCTGTAGGCCAACCGCTAACCTGTGGTATGACGTCACAAATGACCTTCGTGTGTTTTCCCACCCTCGGTTTTCATTAATTATTTTGAGGGAGATAGTGTTGAAAAAATTTTGATTTTTTCCCATCAACGAACTACGATGTGCTTTTTGAAGATGAATTTAAAAAATATGGTAAATGAACATATTGATTATGAAAACAACCAAATTATACAGGGTGATTCAGTCATAATATCATTCATTTTAACCGCGTATTTGGAAGGCCTAATAAAAACAGAAAATCGGAAACAAATTTACTCCTAACCTAACATTCGAAAATAATTGTTATCGTTATATATTTGTTTTTATTAACAAATATATAATGCTTGTTAATATTTAAAATGTAAAAAAATATCTTATTCATTTATGTGAGTAGGTAATAGATCTGTTTTTTTTCTGACGTACTAAACATGCAGTAAAAGCTAGTTTAGTGACCGAATAATACAGAATAATACTCTCTATAAACCTTTGTGAATTAGGGTTCAGGGGCGGTTCGAAAAGAGGTTTAAATAATGATTTGAAAATATTTTTTTAAGCGTAAATATGCATTTTAAATTTTTTTTAATCGTATACACTGTAGTGTCATTTAATTTGTCACTACTGATATTACAAATCAATTATATATTTTTTTAAGAGACATCCGAACGTAATTTGATCTAATTTTGTTTTTTAACTTATTTTCACGTTCGTTCAATCTGCCCTAAAGTAGACTGTTACTATTATTCATAATATATATTTGGTTTAACCATTTAATTTGTTTGCATTCACAGAATGCATTCATTTCAGCAATTGTTTAATTCTTAATTTTGTTAAAATAGTTTCAATCCTGTAAATATGCAGGGTGATTCATAAATAAATGGGGCACACAGGGTAGATTCGTGTAGGAAACCTTAAAATGTGCGACTTACCATACTAGAGTTAATGGTGGTATAAAGGTAAGCTGTAAGGCACACACTTTACGGTATCCTACTAGCACCTGCGCTATACCGGTTTATTTACGAATCACCCTGTGTATTACTCGGATTTAACTGCTTAAAAGTAAATACAATCTCTAAAGAAAAAACAACGTACGAGGCAATAATAAATGAGTCGTTATACATTTCTCTCATGCCTTCCACGTGTCGTCTCAATTCTTCTGCTTGTAGGCAACCTCTGCACAAAATTCCTTCCCAAGTCTGTATACCCTTTTCACGAATCTCGATCATTTTTCGTCCAGCAGCTTCGTTATATTTCATATTTATGTAAGCCTCTTTTAGTCGCATAAATACCTCTTGATTGTCTTTCACAAATTGTAGTTTCCTTTCCAGCTTTTGGTTGCGACTCCTCTGAGTAACTAACCTAAAAATATTATAACTTATCTGGTACCTACAGCCGTATAACCGTACCTGTTGGATCAATTTCGACAGATTCGGATATTTTGGTATTTCGTGAGACAATGCAATGTTTTTCTTGGACGTTTGATAATTACAGTGTAATTAAAATTGTATTTGAAATACAAATCCTTATACACTTTTTTGTGAAGCGAGTGTTTTTTTAGAGTTATTTTATATTCATTTAGCAGTTGATATATTTGTTGTAAAATTAAAGAAAATTAAATAATTAAAAGAAACTGATTTTCAGATATCAAAAACGAAACTATAGGTACTTTCCTGAAGGTTGTATCACTGTATCTGAATCCGACCTAAGAATTGTTCCGCCACATTAAGTTTTAGAAATACTCTAAAAGACAGGAAAACACTGTTTTCCCCTAGATTTGAGGTTATGTCATATCGTGAAGTAATTTTTCTCCACGAAACTTGTTATATCATCTGAAAGTACTCTTCTTTTTGTTCCAAATTCATTTGAGTTTGATTCTTTTGTCTTTTTGAGTATCCATCTAGTGCTACTCAATTTCCAAATATGGACAAATACACCTAGGTATATGTAATATCAATTTAAACAAACGATTTTTTGGAGAGGAAAAAAGATATTTTATAGATTCAAAATAGATTTTGAAAAAATAGAGAATACTTTCAAATGCTTATGGCAAGCCCACTTACTTAATTACATAGGTACCTCGAGAAGTACCCAAAATTCTCGAGATTGGCTTAGGTACTCTCTACGATGAGCCTATTGCACCATTTGTATAAAACCACTATTATATGTAATTATATATTGAGAAAAAGTACAAGTACCTATAAAGTAAGTATTATATTTTATAATAGTCGGTCATATACACAAATTTTTATTATTAGGTAGGCAGTAAATCAATAAATAGTGTAATATTTTTCTCATAAATAATAAGTTCAAATGTGTGGTGAGCAATAGAAACTCAATTTGCCACTGCCGTAATAGTTATAAAATTACAATTTCACGCATATTATTAACAGAGTGAAAATTTCTCCTAATCCAATGCTGATAGAAATTGGGATATTATTGAGTATGATTTGAGTGAAATATACATACAAATATACAACGTACATAGTTTATCTTATATCACCTTATGTCACAAAATTTTTCGTCGGTATTATAATCATTTACGGTTACTTATTGAAATTTGAACATACATTGAAATAAGAAGAATATCACACTTTTTAAAAATTTCGAACACATTTTACGTAAATTGTTGAAATTTGGGTCAGTGACTAAAGACAAAAATTTCGTAATTGGTATACAAATATGTCAACAGGTGGTAAAGGTGTCGACAGTGTTTATAAAAATATAGGCCGTAGGCCATAATTTCTACGCCACTGAGTTCTAAATCACCACCACACTATTAGGTTTAAATTTCAATTTTCTTTATCAACAGACATATATTTTTTTTACTACTTAAGATTTTACCAGACTGTCTGGAAAAACTAAAAGATCTAATAGTTACTAGATCTTTTAGTTGCCACAAACACTTTCAGTATCTAACAATTCTTTTTCGAGCATAAGCATGCATTCCTTTCTGCTTATCAGGATTTCATTAGTAAAACTGTTTTATGGCATTCTAATTTGTGGAGCAAATCCGAATCACGAAGCTGCGATTATAACTACAATTTGAATTTTATTAAATTTTCTACTAGTTTTCCAAACTTTACATTATTGCGTGATGATTTTCAATTTTGTCTAGAAAAAAAAAACTAATTTGAAATCTTTGCCCATTAAGTATCCTAGGAAAATTTTCAATTATATCACACGGCGTTACAAATTTTTCCTTAAAAAATTACAGGTACTTAAAAGTATTTGTTTGCTATTATGCTTGCGAACAATTGTGTAATGCAAGAATATTTATTCTACTTTTTAATTGTATTAGAAGAAAGCTAAATCATATATGGTTCTTACTCAGCATTAAGCATCTCATTCTCATTTCCCAAAAATTTGCATTTTGTTTCTAATTCAGCAAATTTTTCTTTTAGAACCTTAACTTCATCCGTGTCATCTAAGATACTAGTGGCTATAGATGAAACACTGCGCGTGACGTCTCCCGAACATTTCAATGCACTAGACGTTTTAGAAAGGTTCACCGAATGATTTAGGTTTAGTGATAACTCAAATTCACTGTCGATTTCCTCAAGTGAATCCATTGTCAAATGTGATTGGTTCTTGGTTGGAACTTGGTTCTGAGCAGCATTAGAGGCTTGTTGTTTTGGTTCCATGACTAAAATATTGATAGTAACACAAAAGTAATACTAAAATTGAAAAATTTGAAGTTACATAGTTTGATTGCTGTCAACCTAAATGCAGAATGAAAACAGTCATGTGCTTGTCAGTCATGGATATCTAATCAAACACAGAATAAGTGACCTAAACATTATAACTATATAACTAACGTTAATTTTTTACATCGTGTTCCATTTTAATCGATCACCCCGAATAACTTTTAGATTTGCGCAAATAACTTCTTGTTCCCAACATAAAGCCAAACCGTCTATAATTAAATGTTTAAATGTTTCTGCTGTTTGCATTAATTTAGAAGTAACTATTTTACCTATAATGCATGTCATTGTCGTTTTAAAGGATTTTTATATTACATAGACTAAAACATTGATCGGTCGATTCGTTACTTTTTAATGTATTTATTTTGAAATTATTAAGTAAAAGTGCAGTTGCGCAAATTTCGAAATGTTAAAATAATATTTTTTTTTTGGTCATTTAAATTACAAATATTAAAGCGTGACTAATAATAATAATGTGATTTTATAATACACTGAAGCAAGGTAATGCACACCGACGCCGATTGCTTTGCAGATATCTTGTACATCTTAAATATACGCTATATAAAAGATATCCATTCTTTATTTCGTGTTCCACTTTGAGCAACACTTGTAAACATTTACTGTTACATTACTACCTACCGGCTTCGATGCCAGTCTTTACAAAATACTCAGACATGAATATGGTACTATTAAAACCATATTTACTAATGTTGTTTTTATTTATATCTTCCGGAGTTAGTCTGCGACTCAGTAAATTAAGGCCAGATGAGAATTCAACATTTTTTAAAATATTTGGCCAGCCTCAAGTGACTGTGAGTAAATTTCCACCGTTTATCGAGTTTTTTGTGCAAAGGATACAAGCCCATTTTTCAACATACGTGCATGAAGACTTAAGTCGACCACCTACGTGGGACAAGCCGGTGTATACGTTATCTCCTGAAGACCAGCAGTTTCTTAACTTGTCATCTACTCCCACTTCTGAAATAAATAACAATGTTGAACTCATAAATAGGACGTCTACAAAACCACCCTCCACAACTAAGGTAGATTTGGAATATGAAGAAATTGGAAATACTACAGAAATCTTTTTTGAAATAATTAACAAACCGGACAATAATAAATCTCCTGATGATTTCGAATACGAAGAGTTGGAGGAAACTACAGGCAAATTATTTGAAATAATTACTGAAACCACTGGTAATACCCACAATAATAGTAATAATAATAATAAGACTTACGTTTATATAACTCCAAAAACTTCCACTTCCAAAACTTTGTCAGATAAAGATAAGTATGAACAGGCAAGAAACGAAATTACTGATACAGAAGTGGAAATAAATATTTCATTTAAAATTAAGAAGAAACCCACCGACAAAGGTACATAATTGGAAGAATTCTAAATGGATGCTAATGAACACTGAGTTAAGCAAATTGTTAATTGTTCTACGCTTTACGCTTATATAGTATATTAGTTCATGCAAAATGAAAAATATATATCTTTACATCATCAGGGTAAGTTTATTTTTAATATATTTATTATTTATGTCTAAATAAGCTTCTACAATTGACTTAGATTCTAAGTTTAGGAATTTACTCCTTGAATAATTTTCGACCTAAACTGAATGAACCAAGATTATAAGGCACTAGTTTTCGAGATAAAGCCTGTTTAAATTTTAAAACATGTTCACATTTAATAATTTTAAAAATGTGTATGACCCCGCGGTTTCCTTTGGTTACGCCAATGGTATGACTTGCCTTTTGTGCCGTGAGGCTTCGTTTTACGAAATACAAGGTGATAAAGTTATTACCAAACAAATAAATTCCCGAGAAATGCTTTTTACATTGTTTAGTTAATTTTATAAATGACAGAAAATTTGCACATATGTTTTGTTAGAATTTATATTTAGAGACACTGTATTGGAAAATAAAAAAATCTAGAAAAGTTATGTTCTGACAAGCACTGTGTATAAAATATCGGGTGTTAAAGTTACATAAGAAACTGACATTATTTCGTTAATTTCATATAGCGACGCTAAATATTTTTTAGTTTAAAATAAACTAGATAAACTGAAAATGATTTTAAAATTCAGTTTTACAAAACGATATAAGAATTTTTTAATAACAAATATTTAAAAAAAAAACTAGTGTAGGATTTCCAAATATTATTTTTAAAATAAATATTCTGGTAAAAAGATGTAAATTATTATCAATTTATCTAAGAAGATTATGAAAATAACACGCCATATAAATAACGCATAGATATACAGTGTGATTACAGCGAAATGTGTTGGATAAAGGAACTGAAACCAATCACAGCCGGTGAAACAGAATGTTATGTTTTAATATAATATTGATCTTATTATTTTTAAAACTTAATTTTACCAAATTTAAATTAATTAATAAAATAACTGTTCCAAATAAAATTGCTGATCACGTGGTTTGTAATCATTTATGAAGGCTCTGCTTAAGATGCGTTTGTATTCATATTTCCTGTCTTAGTTTTACAAAGATACGTACGAATATGAATATTTTGGTTATTTCGCTTCTAAATTCATAAAACTTGTTGTTGGATTAAAAATATCTTATACAACTAAAATATACCTAGGTATAAGGCTAGTAAAAAATAATGAAATTAATTTCCAGAATTTGAACATATGAAAGACTTTTGCCATAATCTTCCTGAGGTATTCCCGCATTATTTTCCGAAAAAAATTAGGGTGTTTTTTCAAAAAAATTGTTTCTAAGCTATATTATTTAGGTTGATGATCGGCTGTTTTTTCTGATTACATATTTACATATCTACTACGTTTTCTCCTCCAATTCAAATATCTTAATAAAAAAAAATCAATAAATAAATTGCTATTAAATTTGAATTATGAATCACTCTGTACATATATAGACCTTGGTACAATTATTTCTACTTAGTTTCATTCATCGGTTGACTAATACATTTATGTAGTAATTTACATTTTAAGAAAGTTTAGAAGTAGGTAACTACTGTTTCATTTAAGTAATTACATTCAAGGTCAGAGATTAAGATTTACTTCGAAATTAACTTTCAGGTGAAGAATTTTAAATTAATTTTATTAGGTGCAATGTGAAAATTCCAACATTTCTGTGATTTTTTATATATTCCAAATTAATACGAATTTGTGTGCCACTGTCTAGGTCAAGGTTATGTTTGCAGAGAAATCTCTGCCCCAATAAATTGATCTTGAAATTGACCAAGATATAAGTACATGTATTTAATAAAAAATTATGATGAATTTCGTAATAAACTAAATAATCCGGGCGAATTAGACCAAATGCATGCTTGTTTCAAAAATCGGGCCTAACTTGAATTTTATGGGCTTAAAATTAATTAAAAAATACACAGAAGAAAAGCCTAAATTAGTGTAAGTATTTGTAGAGGTTGAGCGTCATATTGTTTATAACAAAAGAAAAACAAAATAATTGCTCTTTTTTCAATTTTTCGCTTATATCTCCGAAAATAAGCCTCTAGTCAACATGAGGTATACCTATCGATTTTGTTCCCCAGGAAATTTGCTACAAGGCTAGACTTTTTCGAAAGCTCACAAAATTTGTTTTACATTACGAAATTAACGTTGAAGAAAAATAAAAAGAACGAATTTGACTGAAATTGGATGAAACTACAGGAAAAGGTAACTGTTGGGGTGCTCAACAAATACCCGCAATCAGGACCCCCAATTTCAAAATGGCGGCTTATTGCAAAATTATAAAGTCGAAAATGTGAGCGCGTATATGTTCTGCCCAAGTGAAGATATCAAAATTCGGTAAAAAAGGATCAAAAGGTAATTACATTTTCTCACGTCTCTGTAAATTTCAGAATTTTACGTTGCAAAATAAAAAAGTTATTAACAGAAAACCAAAAAGAACGGTAACTATAGTAGGATCATATTCGATGCAAAGTAATAAATCATTGCCTGACAAAGGTACCAATGTAGTACGCTTTTAAGGGATTTAGAAATTGAATAATTTCTTTATACATTATGAAGGGACAAAGGGATCAGTTCACGTCTGGCACCCTTGTTCCTACAAAAATTCCTTTATTCTCATAAACTATTTATTTTAAATGAAATTTATTATAAATCCAATTTGTTTTTTAAATTCCACATATGTACTACATTTTACCTCTGTGCGCGCCACTGTTGTTCACTTGTTTTTTGCAGCGGTATTTCAGATTTTACATTCAATTTCATTTTAAATTTGAATAGTTCATCTTACGCCTCCTAAAAATGATGACATGATTTTTCTTTGATAAAAGACCGACAACTTTTTGCTCTACTTTGCATCGAATACGATCCCACTATAGGGTCCTTATCTCGGTGATTTTTTAATAAACAGATTTCAAACCAATTACATCAAATAGTGCTTAAAAATCATGATTTAAAAAAAAGCGTCTCGATCCGACCGATAGGAGCCGAGATAATTTTTTTTATTAAAAACGGTATTCTGGCTGTTCCATTTAAATATTTTGTAATAAACTTAGGCTCGTTGTAAAGTAGAATACTTCCTTATATGCAGATTTTTTTTGAATAGATTCGACCAAGAAATGTCCAAGTAAACACGCGTTAAAGACAGAGTGATCCGCGCTGCGGCCCACGCGGCTGAATTGTAGCCAGGAGTGGGGAGCGCTGTGACGTCATAGTGCCCATGCTGCACTCGCATCTCAAAATTCTTACTTAACAAATGGATTGTGGCACTTAGTAAACAGTTACCGGGATGCTTTTTTTAAATCAACTTAATTTTTTCCGCTCTTTCGAATGGTGCAAGCAAAAGTCTGTGCAAGTCATCGCCAGACCCTGAAAAACACATTTCTATTGATTTTTCACGTTTTCTTTTATAATTTCATTATGCTTTCGATATTTTGAATAGTGAGGTCATTTTACGTATTTAAAAACAAAAGTCTTTGATGAAATGATTTGAAAAAATGATCAATATTCTATTTACCGTGCTCAATCCAAAGTGAAATACACCGTGGGCACAAAAAAGTTTTGGCAGTTTAAATGTGTCTTAATGATCGCTTGCGGTGCCTTCTACAAGATACGTCGATAAATTCGAATTTCTCATTCCAAAAATCCTCATTAATGAAAATATTATTTAGTTTTTCAACTTCAGCACCCCTGGAGTACCCCTACTAACTTTAAGTGTTCTATCTGCTGGCGTTCCTTATTTTTGTTACACCCTGTACTTAGACAGCCATTCAAACTTAGAAATACTAGATGGTGATTTTCTTATAAAATAAGTATAGGTACCTCATGTCGGTTAGAGGCTTATTTTCGTAGATATAAGCGAAAAACTGAAAAAAGAGCAATTATTTTATTTCTTTTGTAATAAACTATATGACGCTCGACCCCCTACAAATACACAAATTTAGGCTTTTATTCTGTGTATTTTTTACTTAATTTTACGCCCATAAAATTTGAGTTAGGCCCGATTTTTGAGAAAAAAAACCTAATTCGCCCGGACTAAAAGTGTCATTTAAAAATAAAGGAGTTTGAAAGCCATAACAATACTTTACTATGGTAAATTAGCAGACTTTTCTAGTATGACTATGAAACTCGTTAATATTTATTGAATAAAGCACATACGTACAGATATTAGTTCATACTTCAAATTTTGATCATCACGATCATCACTGTCAAACAAAGTAATGGTGGTAAATACTGCGTTCGTAGGTATTTTTAATTTACTGAAAACGAAATGAAGACGTTTACTCGAGGAAATGAAACACTGAACCTCCGAAATCTGTGCAGTAAGATGGATCGTGATGCGGTTTTTGCATTCGATTCGTTAGAGCGTCCAGAAAGTTTGTGACCCTATGTGATCAATGAGAAATGAAAATTGCATAGGTGCATTAGAAAAATGCAGTTTTAAAATTGCATCTCGAAGAGTTAAAATATGAAAAATTTATAACTCGGGAAATATTGACGGAAATGAGTTCTATTTTGCTACTCGGGGTTTTTTGGAATCAAAAACATGTATTATTTGTAATGAATAAATGTATTTTTATAATAAAAAATAATTAAGAATAAAATAGTTGTCACAGATATCAGCCACCCTGGGGCACTAGGTACCTCGAGAACCGTTACCGTCGTGATATTCGTGTTGAGCAACCTCAAAAACCCCGAGGTAACGAGTTTCGGCCAAGTTTATAACGAATTTCCACAAAGCCCCAGGAGACGTAGAAAACTGCCACCCTGGGCACTAGGTACCTCGGAGACCGTTGACGTCTTGATATTCGTGTTCAGCGACCTCAAAAACCCCGAGGTAACGAGTTTCGGCTAAGTTTATAACGAATTTCCACAAAACCCCAGGAGACGACGTGGAAACCGGCCACCCTGGGCACTAGGTACCTCGGAGACCATTGCAATTTTAAAGATGCATTTTTCTTATGCAACATATTGGGACATCATTGGACATGTCCGATTACACCCAACATTGCTCATTTCAAATTACTTTTAACCTTTTCATAAAAACCGGCAAAAATTTACCTTATTGCTATATATACTAGTAATAATTAATATTATTTGCTGGCTCCACAAAAATTATATTACTTACTAGAATAATTAGTCTCAATTCGTAAATTGTGCATCAGTACTTTTAAAATTAATAATACGCAATGACGGTAATATATTGAATAATTTTCTTTTTAGAAACTAAATAATATTCATGAGTTTTACTATAGAGTGATTCAGTGTTGACTAAAAAATTAAAATTATGGAATTTTGTTTTGGAAATTACTAACTACTGTAGAGCGGACTCAGAGCATGTCGAGGAAATATATGGAGATGACTATCCGATTTAATTATGGAACGCCAAAAAATTTCCTTGGGGCATTTTGCAAAATATCTTCTACGTGCTCTGTAGCAATTAGATTGAAATTTTCTAAATATAGTTCCGCAAATCTAATTTTTTATTTAATATTGAGCTGAGTAAAACTTTCAGATATCTAGATATCTATCTATTTCCTTCTAAGTCTGAAAAGGAGAGAATAATTAGTCAATTTCGAACAAAGTTTTTAAAATTTATAATCATCTAAATATGCCCATATAACGATATCTAACTAAAAGATGACATACGATTTCTTATACTATACCTAACATTACAAAACATTGCCCGATTTTGCCTGCCCTATCTGTGGCAGTTTCTTGATCACTTTCACTGCTCTGCTAAGTAAAATAGGTACTCCAAGAAATTGAAACAACACTAAAATAATTTTAGTAACGAGTTTAAACTTTATACTCTAATTACAAATTTCTTGTATGGAAATATTCGTTACCTTAAACCTAAACGAGTAATTTAATATCTGGTATTTTCACTTTTTTTCGGGTTACACCCACAAATCATGTACGAAAAGAGTGTTTGAATGTCGTTTTGATCGTTCATTCCTTATATCAACATGTCCTCTATGACATGAGGTCAAATGATTTCCCATACACATTCAATGGGATTGAGATCTGGCCAACACAGCACTAATTACAACTTCCACAATCCATAAGTTGTATGTTAAAGCCTTGGAGCAGGGTAACTATTTTTTGAATAGCAATAACAGGTACATATGAAACTTAATAATAACTTAATAGTTAAAAATTGATCTAATTTTGTTTGTAAAATAAGCACAACTTATATTATTTGTTATAAAGTGACTTTAACATAAATAAACTTAAATAAGAAAATAATGACTTTTATATTGTTTTCCTATTTTGCTTATACCAAATAAATTAATTTTCGTGCAAATAAAAGCAATAAGCTAAAAACCAATGAGGAACTTCTATTTAAACTGCAACAAAATACAACGGAAATGCACAACGCCGTAAAATTTCCGGGCAGGTTAAAAAAACATTGGTACCTGTCACCATTAAATAAGAATTTAATCAGGTCTGTGTCTCACATTATTATGCAGACTGTTTCTGATGAAACTGTCATGAAAATTAATCGACAAATAAATAAAATACGTAAGAATTAATTATACATTTTTAAAAATTATTAAACTAAACATTTCCATTTCAATAGTAGAAAAAAAATTAAAAACGTACTATCTCAGTTTTCAACTTGTCATGAAGGTACGTTAGATACATAAAAAAATCTTTGCATAAACCTCCACATTACGTCTTATACGTGTAATCATAAACAAACAATATGACATCTAAACAGTAATATTGTATGTTGTAAATATATTTTCCCAATATATAAATTAAATAAAGAAAATGTTTTCTTTCATAAAAGAACACAAAAAAATTCCGAAATGTTCACAGGTTATAATTATCAGTATAAGTAATTCATAATCTGGTTTAATAAATGTAAATTTCAACTGTGGGGAATTCCACATATCATCACGTCTCGAGGTCTCTTTATCCGGTAAACTTATACAATTTAAAATAAAAAATCGCATACTGGGTGATCAATGAATGAGGGTATCATATTGATAGATTGAAGTTCCAAATTAATTAAGGGAAACATTGACTATGAAATTATAAATTATAAACTTTTAGGATTTTTAGAAAAATTATTTTTTCTCAAGACATATGATAAAGATTAAAATTACATAAATCGTAGTCTTTTTTCAGTCTCAAATTAATTTACCGCTTTTTAAGCTAATCATATGTATCACATCAATATTGATGATACATTTACAATGAACAATAACAAACCATTACGTTTACGCTGGAGATAATGCGATCGCTGACTTTTTGATTAGAATTTCATGAAAAGTTACACCAATGACAGCCGGGAAAACAGAATATTGTGTTTTAATGTTTATTGCTTTAATAATTTTTAATTTTATCATAATTTAATTGCCGACACGAGGGAAATAAAATTGATGTCGTCATTTATGAAGGCTCTGTATATGCTATGTAACATTCAACTTCTCTGATTTGTAATTAATTTACATAATGCTTTTGATACCAAATAGTCCCCAATCTTTGGCCACCTCTGAGTCCGGATTATGGAGTTTTGTCACGGGAATATTTCAAACGATATAAATATAAATTGTTTCAGAAATAATTTCAGAATTATTGAATAACAGAATTGAGGCAGTAGTTATTGTCAATATTTCACTAGAGATGAATACAGAATTGTTACAGAGAAATTAAAAGAATGAAGAATAGATTTTTAACTTTGTTTCCAATGTTTATTGTTAAAGATAAAATTATTAATATGAAGGTCAAATTTGAAATTTGTTGATATTTTTTTATTGCAAACAACTGAATATTACATTTTTCGGGAATATTAAAAATAAATCCACTTCACTCTTCAAATAAGTATTTTATATTTCTTATTTTTTAAACACATCCTTTTTTAAAAGTCCAGTTTTGGGTGGTGACAAAGGAGATAGAGTGTTTCATGGAACCGCGAGGCAAAGGTTTACTATTCTGAAAATTGGCATTTATACCTTTCTTTGAAAACAAACGAGTCTGTATTTTACACATTTTCAAAAATACAAAATATGGCAAATGAGAACAAATTTTCTCATAATATTTCTATATTTCGGATGTCGAAGGTGTTACGGTCGTGACTATACTATTGTTCAAAAATTCAGTCCAGGAACAAAAAGATGAACCAAAATTTTGCTTAAAAACGTCTAAAATCTTCGCAAAGTAAATAAACTAAATTGCCAAAATTTAAACCTTTAAATTATAATAGAATATTATATTATTATAAAATCTCATAATCCTTTGGAAACTTGTTCTAATTGGCAACAGCTAATTATGCTATAAAAATACAAGGTGACAGTGCATTTACAGACTCAAACATTTTCGCGAAAAAATAAGTTCTTTAAGCATCAAATTAGAAATATGAAAATCATCTAGTAACTTTAAAAGGAAATAGGTATTTATTATCTAGTAATAGTATCTACTGAAGAATATTTTAGATCATAAAAAATGCTGGATTAAATTTATAAAATTTGGGCTAGTGATTCCACTAAATTAGGGCAAAAATTTACTGAATTTGTAAATAATTATATACTTTAGTCAATGGTGGAACCATTTAAAATGCTTTTATCTTTCAGAAAAGTCTAAATTTCACCTCCAATATTTTTTTCGAATTTTTGGTCAAATGATTCTTATAATTCTTTTTCCCAAATTCAACTTCATGATAATTTTAAACGGGATCCTCTATTTTTTACCCTGAAAATGGATTCGGCAGAAAATTTTTCATCCGAATGTGATCTTAATTTTGCCCTTGCTTTCAAAGTCATAGTCACAGCGAGTTATAAATGATTCGTCACATTCTCGTGGTGTACATAGGGTCACGCTAATGCCGACATTAAAATTATCACATATTAGTGAACCATTAGGATCATTTCGATAGTATTGGTATTAACTCTTGATTTGACCTTTAAATTAAATTTTAATTTGATTCCTTACTTTGCAATGTACCTACTCGAGTGTATAATTTACCGCTTTTTCAGGATCCGGTATCAGGAATACAGGTTCCCACATAAAATGAAACAAAGTCAATCTTTAACCGTCAAATGACATTTAAGGTTAAATATAGGATTAAAGATCTATGGTCCCGAACATTCTTAACAACATCTGTAAAAGTCGTCAAGGTCAATTTCTGAAGTCGACCTTCAAATGAACTTGAAGGTAGAGATCAAGATTTGAACTCGCAGTGACCTTGACCTTGACCGTTAAGGTCAAATTCAAGGTCACCAACCGCTTTTCACCTATGAACTAAAAAACTTTCATTTAGATCAGTTTTGGATCGTAGGCTTCACTGACGAGATATTCACACAATGGACACAGGTATATGTAAGTCAAACATCCTCTGATGTATTCACATAAATGTGATATTTTCCGAAAATTGTATAACCTGTATCTTTCATTTAAAAAGTTGGAGATTAAGAGTTATGTGTAACGCTGACCCTGTACGGCACTGTATAGTTGATCTTCAGTTTAGAATGTGACTTCTGAGTCTTAAAGTCACAGGTTCTCGACAAGTTTTACGATAAAGTTGTAAATTTGATTTTTTTTAATCCTAATTTTTCCACACAAAATAATATTATACACAGCAAACTGTACGATTGTTTATAACATACATACACATTTAAGATTAACCCTATATGTTTTAGGATAGATAAGATCAAAAGAAGTTTAAATATTTTTCTAGAAAATTTTAATTATACATTAGACGACAAACCTATATATGTTGGTATTTTTCACATAAATTTATAGGCTCATAAATTATGCAAAGAAGAATAGTGAATATAATATATTAAAATAAAGTGTGATACTTATCTGGTAGGTATATGAGTAATTTAAACATTTTTAAAAACAGTACTTCTCCGCCTAATAAATTAGTGCTTTGGCCTTAGAGCCGGCTTAGGTTTTACTGATGATATTTTCCTAATAATATTACCTTTTTAGTTGCAGTAAAAATTTACAGTTTTGTTTTTTAACCTTTTTTATAAGAGGCTAAGTAAAATTGTTGCTAGGTACTTATCGATATTGGAAATTCGGTGCATATTTAAAGAAATGCTTGGAAAATTCCAAATAATTTTTTTATCAATTATTATTTATGTAATCAAAAGCGAATTAGATTAAGTCATTCTAATGTCGCAAGTGTAAGTGTAAATATATTTGTGTTAATTTTTCTCTTTTTAAATTCTTGAGATATGACATAACATGTTAATAAAATTATATAACACAATGAATTGATGAATTAGAATGTTTTAAAAATCTGAATTTCATACAATTTTTGTCTGTCCTGCCATATTCTAAAAATAGAAAACCTTGATATTATTTGAAAACGTATCTTCAAATACACAAGGCAGCGATTGTACTTTTATTTTTCTAATGAATACATATTTCAGTATTTATTTATTTAATTATGTAGATAAATTGACTATTATATTATTGACAAAAAAAAATATTTGGAATCACATAAGTTTTAGGGAAATGTAGGGAAAAGTTTGTAGAGGAAAAAGTGACAATGTAGAACCCAATTTTGCTCTTCGTCGATAAGTTGAAGAGCAATAATATGACTATTATACCTAATGTTTCCTACAATATGAGGTTTGCACCCTCCATAAGGCTTTAAGAGGCTGACTGGGGATTTTCTCATTTTCATCCCATTGATTTTTCAAATTTTTGAAAAATGTTGATGCCTAGACTATTAGAAAATAAGGTACTGTTTAGTTTCGATAAATAGAACCGTTTTCGAGAAAATCAGGTTTACATGTGAATGTTCATTTATAAAATATAAGCATAATAAAACTCTGCCTTAAATGATATAAATACTGCTGTGTTATTAGGGCTGTCGGAGAAAGCCAAAACTCAATGGCGTGCCAACGGAGTCAACCGAGACGTGTGTGAGCAGCTGCCTCAATATGCTTCTCACGTTCACGTCACGTTAGTATGTTGTTAGTTTGTTGCCTTTGCTATCGTGCGGATGTTACGTAATTAATTCCTATCCATTGGTATTTATAGCGGTGTATTGTAGACAATTTAATTTGTTGCTTTTTAGTAAATAATGCGTACGCCTATGTCCCACGGCTCAGTTCTGACAGCCTTAGTTATTAGATAAAGCACACACATACCTCGGTACGAGTACAAGAAGTACAAGAAACAGTGATTTCCAAAATATCGGTCCAGAAGATCTTGAAACGAAATACGTATCATCCTTACAAAGTGCATATTTACATAATTTACGTCTCGGTAATATGACATCAATACTAACTTGTATTGCGGGAATGAATATAATGCTTCAAGTAAACGACCAATTTTTCAATAACATTTTATGGATTGAGGAGAATCGATTTACAAATAATGGTATGTTGAACAGACATAATAGCATTTCTGACATGACAGTAACCCTATGGAGACCAAAGACTGCAAGAGAAAAATTTAAATGGTAGCAATTATTTACAATTTCTTCAGAAGCAACAAAATGTTCTTTTAGAAGAAGTTCTTTCAGTTGTCAAGTTTCAACGTGGGTAGACACCAATGGGCCAATGAGGTGGCCTGTCTACACTCCTGATTTAACCCCACACGATTTTTCTTCTTGTGGAATTATCCAAAAAACTGAATATAATAAACAGAAATTGAAGATATGGCTGACTTATGTAATAAAATTTATGCGATCTGTGCATCTGCTTCTCGAATTATTTTATTACGGATAACTAATACCGAACTTGAAAAAAGACCGCACTTATGTATTCATGAGAATGGCAGCAATTTTAAACACTTATTCTTGCTCGCTTATGTTAATTCAGTATGGTTTATTTGACATTTTTTGTTAAATAAACATTACTTCAACTTGGCTGAAATGAATTTGTTACTATACTAGTTAGTTAAAATAAATTTATCGCCGTTTTGTTCAAAGCAATTTAATACGATAGAAATTTTCAGTAGTTATGATGACGCACGACATACCTCTTATTTCCAGAATTTATTTTCGACATACGGACTTCGGACCTTTTGCATTCAACGCAGAAGGAACATACAGACCCGGGAGGGAGGGGTTGACATTTTTCAATTATTTTTTCGATTCAACACACCGTTTCCGAGTTATAAACACTTTTTTATCCTATGACGTCACACACCGCTGGTCCCGATTTTTTTTTTGACATGTGGGTTTTGACGTTATTCACGAGATTTTTTGATACTTAAGAGTCTAAGCAAATACTGTTTTTTTTTCTTTCATATATTGTGACACCCCGCTATGCGTCACTCACCGAGTGCTCTACTCAGAACCAAGGGGTAATTTGTTTATATTTCCAGCCATTTCCGAGTTACGAGCAAAAACCATTTTGTTTTCTTATACCCCACGTTCCCTCCCTAGGTGTCCAGAAATTGCTGGGGAGACTCCTGAAGACAGCAGAGAGAGAGAGAGAGAGAGATAAGCTCTCTATGAGGACAGAGTCACTCTATATCTATCGCACACTAAACTCTATCTCTCTCGCACACAATCAGACAAATACGACAGAAACGAACCTTCTTTTAAAAATACATGGGATTTATCATTATTAGAATAACCCATTTTAATTTAAAAAACTAGAAAGGTAGGCAAACTTCGCTGACGCGAAGTTTGACCTTTCTCTCGGGCCTTCGGCCCTCGAGCCGCGCTGCGCGCGGCCCGAGCACCGCTCCGCGGTGCTCTCCTCGCTGGTTAGTAAATATAACATTTTTTGAAACACCCTGTACTTTAGTTTTTAAACACCCCGTATATAAAAGTTTATTGAGAACGTTTTTCAAAAAAGAGTAGACCAAACTTCCAAAAAAGGCATGTGGTTAAATGAAAAAGGAAAAACCTAGTCCACCTGTGTCAGTTTTATGAAACACCCAGTACATAAATTGCAAAAAAACGTGGTTAGTAGGGAATAAGATTTTTCATAAAAATATTGCAGACTTCAGTACAAACTGTAGAAATGGAAACAAATATACCTAAGGAAAGTTTCGTTCTGTTGGTAATTGGATCAGTTTTGTGGAACATCCAGTATAAAGATTCAAAAAGACACCTGGTTAATAAATATACAATTTTTCATTCAAAGAC
>NW_019417784.1:54297-81176 GCF_000390285.2 Anoplophora glabripennis | reverse complement strand
CTTTTTTTAGTTATTATTTTATTTGGGTAAATTTAAATGGTAACAATGAATAAACAAAACATCAAGGATTTTATTTTTGTGCTTACTTTTGTTCTACACGTTTTACTTTTCAAGATTTCAGTACCTAAAAATGCCAGAAATTTCACCATTTCTCGGCCAGGGATATGGCCACCTTAAAGAAAAAATCTACAGTAATTCTAAAATATTGAACAGACAGTTATTTAGTAATATTTTAATAAAATTAATCTCAATGATTGGATTTTATTCAAACGATATTTATTTATTTTAAAGTAGTACGATTAGTCGTTAAATCGGTAATTATATTAATATTACTTTATATTACTCTTACTTGTTTCTGGGTACTAAAGCCTAAAATTAAATTGATATTTAGGTAGGTCGAGCATTACTTTAATAATTTAATTTATACAACATAATTTTAGGTAGTAGAAAAGTATTGTATGCAACTCTCAATTTTTCATTTTTGACACCGCTTTGTTTTAGATTACATCCCATGTATTGCAGATCGCTATTTAAATTTCAAGTTCTCTATAGGTAAATGATTTACCTGTCTGATTTCTCATCTCGAATAGGCTTAATTTACAGTGTTCCATTAATTTCAAGATCAAGTTCGGACATAGCCTTAGGAGCACAAGTTTCACACGGTATAATTTTCACTTTAATGCATGGGAGTATCCACTAGTTTTAGTATACCTTACTCATTTTGTATCATACAGAGGTACAGATATAGGTTTTCTTAAAATACATTAAATATATTAATTCAGAATTGATATAATAAATGAGTAAATTGGCCATGGTCTGAATTGTGGAAATAATGAATAATTTTTAAGCAAATTGTTTAATTTTCGGTTCTTATCTGTTACTGATATTTGACTGAATGTCTTAAAAAATAAATTATACAATGAAGAATTAGGTATATAATCCATACATTAATGCAGGAGTCTCTTTCTGTGTTTAAATTAAAACACGACCTTTAGCTGCTAATATAGAATAGCATTTTAACATTCTAATAAGGAGAAATATTTACATTAATAGTCACGGTATCCTCAAATTGTATTAATGATAGAAGTAAATACTACTCAATAGTTATTGGATTTTATTCGATTTGAACAAAATGTGGTTAACCAGACGGTAAAAAATTATTCACTATTCTGTCATGCCTAGTATAAGTCATCTAGTTGCTAGACGCAAAAAAAAACAACACGCCTCTGACCTTTGGCGACACCATTCGTACACATCTTCGTAGAGTGGGTCAGTTCCATTATTTATATTTGTACAATCCTAAATTGGAAAATTTAATTACTTACTTCCTTATTTTTGCTCGGCTTCACGAGTACGCCTTATGGCACGTTTATCATAATTTTCTCATTTTGTTTGCTAATTGTTTAACAGTGATAAAACTTTCTTCGCCCTAGAAGTGGAAGATCGAAAGGCTTTCATTTCAAAATCATTCAGTTTGTATTGAGCTACCGATCTGGGTGGTCGTAAAAATGAAAATTATTTTTTTCTTGATCGCGGTGTTTTATTTTGGAAAATGTGTGGGTGCACCTACTCGAACTGTCAAGGACATTTTGTTGATTCCTTCGAGGTAATCTAACTTACAATTTAGGGGTATTGCTTAATCTAACTGAAATAGGTAACAAATACTTTATAAATGTATACCTAATATTTTATTTAATTCATTTCTGACAATTGCAGCCCTACTCGTTCCAGGATTATTTTTCTGAAAATCTGCACATTTTTCAATACAGTCTGCATAGAACAAATTAGATAAAAATTATTATTTTTTAATATGGAAGTATGTACTAATTCATTTATTTCAAATTGGATGCGATTATTCTTCTCTCTCCCCTTCAGAAATTGATAAACTAATTTAAACAAATTAGAAATAGAAATTCATACTAAAATTAAAGATTCTGGTGCAGGAATGGGTGAATATGTAAATTGCAAAATGTTAAAAGCAAAAAACTTTTCTTTTATAAGTGTGACATTTACATCAGAATTGGAGTAAAATATTTGTATAAAAAAATGGTGATACTCAAAAAATCATTTATAGTGCAAGAATAGGAAACGAGAAAGTACTGTTATACTCTTTTTATTTAATGGGGTATTTTTGCCACACAAACTTAACTCATTATTGCATCAGTCTGTAACACATTGGATGAGGGATTTTATATTTAGTTCAGTTTCTGCCTAGGTTTCCATTAACCCCAAAGATTCGATATTTGCACCAGAGGAAAAGAATACCATGTTTAAACGTATACCTGCAGAAATATTATTCAATATTTTAAATTTATCAACTTTCAACAGGGTCTTTATAAGGTTTTATAGAGTATGTGTTACAAAGGATATAGGAAAAACTCGATATCTTTTTCAACGACTTTTATATAATCAATTTTTATATGCAACGTTTCGTCACTCCAGGACCATTATCAACTTCATTTTTTAAATACGACCCTGGAAATTTTATTGCATTTTTGCAAGCCTTTATAACCCCCAATACTGTACTGCCTCAGCCCGAACCAGATTCAGATGTTTTATCTAGAAAAAGTCATCTTCAATGTATTCGTTCCAAAATCTAAATTTTTTTATTTAGATTTCTATGTTTATTGAATTATCGAACACTCTAAGTGTCGACCAAATTTTGTTGGATAAATTATTTAGATATGGTATCCGCGGCAATGTACATAATTGGTTTCAGTCATATCTTGACCACCGATATCAAACAGTCTCTATCCATTCGAATAATCGTGTTGTCCGGTCTGAGAGTTCATTAATAACGATGGGTGTTCCTCAAGGGTCAATCCTTGGTCCACAATTATTTCTTTTATATGCCAATGATTTACATAAAGCAATAAAAAATTGTCCTAGTTTGCTGGTAACTTACGCAGACGATACTAATGTTCTTTACAAATCGACCAATATTATGGATATTGAAGTGGCTGTTGATTTAATATTTAAGAATCTAGCACTGTGGTTAGAGAAAAATAAACTTATGTTAAATGTAGAAAAGAACAAGATAATGCTTTTCAGATCAAAACTTTGTAATATATCCTTAGTTGACGGAATAACAATAGCGAATAATTATGTACAATTTTCTCAATCAGCAAGATTCCTCGGTATGTATCTTGATGACAAACTCGATTGGTCTCCTCAGATCAATTATCTGTGTCAAAAATTGACTTCATCTTGTTATGGCTTGAAATCCATTTCTAAACAATGTAGCCAATATGTTTTGCTCTCATTATATTATGCAAGTTTTTATTCCCATTTACGTTACGGCATTATTCACTGGGGATTATGTGGATCTATTAAGAGGGTATTTGTTATACAGAAATATGCCGTTCGTATTCTCGCAAATTTAAGGTACACAGATTCTTGCAGAGAAGCTTTCAAAAATCTTAAAATTCTTACTGTTACCGGCGTTTATATATTGGAGGTGGTATGTTTTGTTTTTCGTCATTTAGACTTATTTACGAGAAACAACTTAAACCATTTATATTGCACGCGAAATAGGCATATTCTGTGTTCCGAACGGCATCATTCGGCGTTATATCAGAAAGGGGCTTACTTTAATGGTTGTCGCCTATACAACTCCTTATCAATCGATATTCGTAGTTCAAAGAATATATACACATTTAAAAAAAAAGTTAGAGAATATCTAGTTGCTATCTGCCCCTACAATTTAGAGGAATATTTACTGAATAATGCTGTACAATAATTTATTAATGTATTATTTTAGTTTTCTTTTTTTCTCCATCTTTCCATTCTATCGATTTTTTTCCATTTTTTCTCCATCCAGGATTTTGTATTTGTATATGTATTGTAGTGTATTGATGTTTTTTATATTTAACTTTGACCTGTGTGTTTTTTTTTTTGACCTGTTTTCTATGTATGTACCTAATGCATATGAAAATAAAGCTTTATTATTATTATTATTATTGTTAGACCCTGTGAAATACACCTAGTTACTTAAACTATTACCATCACACGTTACAATAAAACATTATTAGAGTTTTAATCCCATGCTCATAGTTATTTCTAGATTTCTCGAGTGCCCAAAATTCAAACAAATTTCGATTTAATTTTTTTCAGGATAATCATACAAATAAGTTTAAATAACTAGATGTATTTCACAGGGTCTAACGACACTTACAATGCACCTACGTTAATTCAATAAACAAAGAAATCTAAATAAAAATATTAGATTTTGGAACGAATACACTGCAGATGAATTTTTTGACGACACAAAGCGTCTGAATCTGGTTCGGGCTGAGGCAGTACAATATTGGGGGTTATAAAGGCCTGCAAAAGATTGTAATAAAATTTCTAGGGTCGTATTTAAAAAAACGAAGTTGATGATGGTCCTGGAGAGACAAAACGTTACATATAAAAATTGATTAAGCCATTCGATAGAAGGCAAAAGGTGGCCATGAGAAAGTGTTATTCTTTTTTCAATATCACCTCAAACAAGGCTGAAATAAAACAAAAACGGATTTCCAGAATTTCGTTTTTCTTTTAATATTTCGAAAACTAATCATGTTAGCCTTGATTTTTTAGAGGCATAATGTTGGTCCCGCAACTTTGCCCCCATTTAAGCTAGTTTGTATCTCTTGCCGTTTTCTAGATCCCTGTAGTGAGAAGCGAATTTGTAATATTTTAATAGGTACCTTATAATAAGACCTTGTTATTTATTGTTTTTTGTTTATTTTTGTTACTTTAAAAGTAATTCTAAGTAGGTACAAAACTCTGAGGAAAAAACTGCTAATATTGTAGCGGAAATAACCCTAGAGTACTTTGCTTATACATTTATTCACTTATTAGTTTCATGATGGTTCCAGAAAGCTTAGAGATTGTTCTATAATTATATATATAATTGTTATTATACCTAAACCTACGGAAATTTCGAGAAACAACGAAAAATATATAACAGTCGCACCAATGCGCAAGAAAGAGGTTAAGTTACAATTTTGTTATTGTGAAACATCAATTGTACTGTTACATATTCTAAGGACTATTTGAGAAGACAGTGAATGTCAGTGATCTAAAGTAGGAGATGTGGAAGAGTCAATGAAACAACTCATGAAAATGATGATGACAGAACAGGATGAATTATGATCGGATATGTGCTAAATAAAGGAAATTTGATACAATACTTTAAAATTCTTCAACATATTTTGTACGTAATTTTTACTCTTATATGTTATTTTAAATGAATATTGTGCATAGGTAAGCTATGAAATAAATGCGAATACTTATAAAATTTAAAAAAGTACAGCGTTCTTGAAAAAAAATGATACTAATAATATAGACTGTCGCAAAAGTATTACCACAGCATATGTAAACCAGCAAATTCAGATGAGCGGAAATCGTAGAATGCGCATAACAGATTGCACATGGTTTTCAATCTCCAGAGACCCTCCACAATTCGCCAGCTGTGTATATTTTCGATTTCTTTCTGAAAAATTACTATTCTTTAAAACTGTATAATTGCCCCAATTTAACCATCTTTGTATATCTGATGACTTCCGAGTTTATCGCATTCTATTTAAAACGTCCTGTACAGTGGTATTGAAAATTCTTAGTTTCTTAGTTCCATGCTCAATTCCATATACATATGTATTAACTGTCGACTTTAACAGCTGTCTTTATGTCATCAATATGTTTTTGTCAAAAGTGTCAATAGTTAGTTCCAAATATATTTTTTTCAATAGCATATTTCAAAACAAGAAATTAAATTTATGTGGAAATGAACTAATTTCACAAGAAATGCAAGTTGCATCCAAAACGTACAATATGTTCCTACAGGGTACTTCTGTTAAATATATCAAACCTCTAGTAGATGAAAAATTCCAAAAGTCTTGGTTTCTGTGCAGTACATTTGCTGTTAGAAACAAATCTAAAACCCCTCGTCCATTCAAAGAAGTCGACAAGGGCAAAAAAAAGCGACGCGATGAAATAATCAGTGAGGATTGTATAAGTGTAAAGAATATTAAAATTGTAAAAACAAACATTCAGAAACAAAATATTGGTTCTTACCATAAACTTCTACAAAACAAGAATTAGAATCTACAAAGACAGTAATGAAGTAAAAAATCTAGAAAAATAAAACAATTTTGTAAAAGAATGTGGATATTATTATCTGTAATTATTAGATATTGGAAACTTAGTGGCGACAATCAAATAATAAACAGTAGCAATATGTATTATGTTAGTAAGCGGTAATACGCGTTGTAGTAGCAGAAATGGGCTAAATCTGTGATCAGGTGGTATGCCGCTCTATGCTCACGATACACAGTGCTACTGACTGTCATAAAAACACGTGCCATAAATTTAACCAAGCAACAAACACACTCTCACACGCACAAACGACAATGAAATGCAAGGCCAACGACTTCAGCAAAAAACTTGGATTGTTCACCGGCACGCCATGCCGACAGGACAGGCATTAAGGAGCTGCTAGATACATATCGAATAAATTGATCGATGCGAAGCTTCAGATCAGAGGTAGATATGTACATGTTATTGTACATTGACGCGAATAGTGGAATTACTAAAATATGCTTCCCTGCCATTAGTAAAAATAGAATCTATTAAGAATTTCGTTTTTGAGATAGGTATTTACCGATTGCCGAAGACAATTAGCCGCGGAACACTTAGGACAACTGTTAATTATTCAATCACATTCCTTATGAGTAAGAAATAATTATTTTGTTAACTTTTGCTGTTACTTATTATTAAGAATTTTGAAGGTGAAATTGTTGAAAAATAAATATTACCTATGTTGTGTACTTTTTGAATATGATTTAAAAAATATGTGCTAAATGAACCATTTACAAAACAATACGCAAACAAATACTCGCGCATTAATATAAAAACGCTTATGGCACGGGGATTGATTTACTAATTTATTTTTTCTTTGTGTGTGGCAAAATACTCAAAAAAAACTATTGAAGAAATGCCACAAATAAATATGTACTTTGAGACAATAAATAATCATATTCTTTCAGGTTCCCCATTCCACAGTTCAACGCTCTTCCCAACGCCCAAATTAGAGGTCCTTTGGATTTCATCGGGAATTGGATACAATCCTCCGAATGGTTTCCGATAGAAATCAACGTCCCCGACACATTCGCCAGTATAGGCAGCGGCGTGGGATCTTTCGCCACAAACGTCGGAAACGGTTTTAACGCTTTCACACAAAACTTTGGTAACGGATTTCAAACATTCACCCAAAGTGTTGGGACCAATTTCCAGAACTTTGCTCAGAACTTAAGCCAACGGTTTCCCATACTTGCTGTAGTCGTTAGGCCCAACACGCCAGCTAGATATTTTGTTTTAATGCCTTCACAAAATATCGACAATAATAGTGGAAATAATGAAAAGTATATACCTTCGCAACAAATGGAAAACGATATATTGGAAGCATTCCCATAATGGACTCCCTTTAAAATTTGGTGTATTTCAATAAACATATGTAAACGCCCACCAATAAATTGGAGATGAATTCGTTCTTACTTCGTTTCTGAGATATGGGTGTAATTTTTTTGTCTTTTTGTTCTTTTTTTCAAGAGAACTGAGTCTGGATAAAATTTAGGTGACCAGTTTCACTATTTTCTGTGACTGTATCTGAATACATACAAAAAAAAATAGTAAATAAAACTACCTTAAACCTTCTACTAAAAAAATATATAAACAGCGCACCATTACAATAAAAAATAACCTGTAATAACAATAACACTCGATTTCTATTTGCACCAGGCTAATACCTAAACTAAAGACTAAAGACAAATTGCGCAACTAGTAACAGTTAAGAAACAATCGAAACAAAAAACAATCAGCAATAAATTTAAATTATTAATGTTGGTGATATTAGGTAATATTCTTAATAACAATCTATATCTCAGAAATAAAGCAGGAGCATGTTGATAGAAGTTTCTTCTGATTTTTTGAAGAGTGTTGGCAGGATTTCAAAAGACCTGTACATTTTCTTTTATTTTGCTTTCTATAAATATGTGATATGTAGTTTGGTGCATCTATATAAAAATAATGACTGCTTAAATATGATTATACTGAACTGAACAGTGCAGTGTTGTGTAAATTATTTATTTATTTATTTATTATTAAATAAAATTAAATAAAAATATGTTGATTTTGTTACGTCTTAATTTTTAAAACCCATACAAAAGTTTTGATATATTTTTATTTGCATAAAAAAAATGTGTAGTGTTTTGTCACTGAATACAAAGAAAGTTAATACGAATTGTACAAGCAATGTCGATAATAGCTCCTTACATGAGTTTCTATTTAATTTTAATTTTTTTTTCTTAGTATACCATTGTTATCGACTTATGACGAGTTAGACTATAGACATATTATTACAAAAAATTTGTTATTTGTGTAACTCCTCTCTGTTTTTTGTTCTTAATAAAAGAAGAATTGCTAGTTAAATAACGATAACTTGCAAAAGTAACAAAATACAGGTCGAATATTATGCCACATTATTTTATTTTATGGTAATACCTGAAAAAGTGGCAAACACCCCATTGTCTAAATATCAATATAATTTTTTTTGTACAAATAAAATGGTTTTGAATAAAATATCTCCTAAATTATCTTCCCACGAAACTAAAATTTGTTAATTCTTGGATAGTTATTAATCCAATGGTAGTATATTTCCCTCATACTTATTTAATTTTATGTTAAATCACCTACAGATTATATTACAGATTATTAATAATGCTTCACTAGGTTTATGCATTCCATATTTCTTATTTTTTTACAATACTTACTCTGTTTGCGCAATCTTAATTAAATTTATAATTTTATATGCATATATGTATGTATGCATGTATACAGGTGGTCCGAATTTTAGGAAGGAAACTTCGACGGCAGATAGATCTTTTTAAAATAGCAGGTGTTTGCCTTATAAACATAGGTCTGGAACGGCCTCGTTTTAGAGATACAGGGTGTTGAAGTTATTAAAAAAATATATTTTTTGTTTATATCTCCGGAATCTATGGACCGATTTCAATAAAATTTAGCACAGATAATGTATTTTTACCTTGTATTCCTTTAAATATGAGCTCTAAAGATTCAACCAGTGGTGTACAACTGGACAGGGTCACCCCCGTTTTTTATAAAAAAACCCACGTCACTGTATTTTTTACAAGGTATTGTAACGAATTTATATTCTAATGCACAATATACGTAAAAAAGGTAACTTGAATTTTTTCCCTAAAGTTCACCGTTCTCAAGTTATTCATACCAATACAATCCCCCTGGGGCAAACACTTCTAACCATAATATTACAAGAATATTTATGTTTATGCTTAAAAGTAAGTGCAATTTGTAAGCACATCAACAAAATTCTTTACACTCATCGCTTTCATCTTTTTGGATTAAAACAATATTTGGAAAATCACGACAAAGGAAGGAGAGGCACAGAAATTAAATTTTAAAAGCATTTGATGACGATCCTCGGCTAATTGTTAAGTACATGAAGAACGTCTCGGCAACTTAGGGTGAGTAAATCGAAAATTTGAAAAGTTCTACGTAAGGATGGCAGAAATCCGTACCATTTACTACCTGTGCAAAATTTACTTCCGGGAGATGCAGAGAGACGCCTGAATTTTTATCAGTGGTTGTTTGAATTCTTACTAGAAATACTTTGGACCGATGAGGCTACGTTCACAAGGCAAGGGGTAGTGAATTTTCACAATCTGGATATTTGGGAACAAGAAAATCCTCATGAAATTCGGAGTCATTTTTAATCTTTCTACATAGAAAACCATCTATTTGAATTATTAGAAGATGTTCAATTAAATATACGACAAAATAGCTGGATACAATTGGATGGTGCTCCTGCGCATTTTAGGAGAATAATACAAGAATGGCTTAATGAAAGTTATATGAGATGATGGATAGGTAGAAGACCAAATGCCAATGTCAACCATAATGGTGCTGAGGGTCCAGTATCTTGGCCAGCCAGATCGCCAGATCTAAACTCCCTGGACTTCTATGTTTGAGGTGACCTACCTGTAAAGTTTACTCTACTCCAATAGATACTAGACCACAACTACTGCAGCGAATAGAAGACGGGTGTAATGAATGATATTCAATTAGTTCCATTAATAGAAGTGTCAGAAATGTATCGATGTGGGTGGTTCGCATTTTAAATAATTGCTGTAAATACGTAACGTTAATTTTGTTTCTTGTTTAGTTGTTGTTGCTTGGTAAATGTATTTTTATTATTATTTTGATTTAAATTGTTCTTATTTGTAAAGATAATGCCTCCAGGGAAAACTAAAACACACCAGGAACACTACCTCACAAGTGATGTGGAAAGAATTTTGTTGATATGCTTACAAATTGCACTTACTTTTAAGCATAAACATAAATATTTTTGTAATGTTATGATTTGAAGTGTCCGTCATAAGGGGATTGTATTTGCATGAATAACTTGAAAATGGTGAACTTTAGGGAAAAAATTCAAGTCACCCTTTTTACGTATTTAGTGCATTAGAATATAAATCCGTTATCATAACTTGTAAAAAATACAGTGGCGTAGGTTTTTTTTATAAAAAGGGGGTGACCCGTGTCCAGTTGTACACCACTGGTTAAACCTCTAGAGCTCATATTTTAGGGAATGCAAGGCCTACTATCGTACATTATTTGTACCAAATTTTATTGAGATCGGTTAATAGATTCCTGAGATATAAACAAGAAATCAAATTTTTTTTAACAACTTCAACACCCTGTATCTCTAAAACGAGGCCGTTCCAGACCTATGTTTGTAAGGCAAGCTCCTATTATTTTAAAGAGATCTATCTGTCCTCGAAGTTTCCTGCATAAAATTCGGACCACCCTGTATAGCAATTACAATCGATTTGCGACTTTAAATCATTACCACAAAGTCAATAAAGAAATAAAAAATTTTTAAAAACTTACAGTAATCGTAAGATACCTTAAATAAAAAAAAAATCTGGGATAATATTTATTGTAACAAAGCAAGTTCTTACAAAGCTAATTTTTACTATTTTTTTTTTATATTTATTACAATTTAAGTAAAAATTAAGAAAAACATACTAATATTTATAAACAAAACTTCTTTTCACAGTATATTTTTACAGACACTTAAATAAATAGGCAGGCAAAATTTATCCAATAAATACTAGTACATTACAGAATCACATTGAGTTGAAGTAATTGTTTTTTTTTTGTTTCAATTACTCGCTGGATATGCACTTCTCAAATCATCTTTTCTAATTAATCCTTCTTTTTGTACAATGATACCAACGGGATAATCATAGCTATAGAAAAATCCTTTTGGAGGTCCAGTTGTGTCCTCCTCCTCATCTTGTTGTCTGTTTTGAGGTGCAGCATATACATCTCTCTTTTCGCTGTACTGGCCACTGTAGTCAACTTGGTTTGGTTGGTAGTACTGTCCAGGTTGTTGTTGTTGTTGATATTGTGGATACTGTTGGACTTGTGGTTGAGTATACGTTTGGTGAGCATCATAAGGGTTACTAAAATTTAATATAAAATTAATTGTATACATTATGTGTTTTTTGAAATCTAGATGTTATGTACGGGAATATAGTAATAGAGAATATTAATAGAAAAAGAAAAGAAAATTTAGTTATAATTTGGTATAACAGCTTGACGGAATTGTTGAAACAAAAATCAAATCAAGTTTCTTAGAGTAAAAGAGAAACAACAGATATAGAAGGAAAAACAATATTGATAATACTTAATCAATAAGGAATTTTAATTTTTTTTTGCTTTGTTTTTGTTACTAACTAAAAGTTTTATATATGACTGTATAATTCTGAAATTAAACTTAATGTCTCTAGACTTTTGTAACCTTCGAACTTCGAAGTTCTAATAGCATATTTGAATAACTGTTTAAACAACAATAAAATGGTTTATTGTTGTTTTGGTTATTGTTATTTGGACCATCCATTGAAATAGTTTGATTAAACATTATTGTAAAAGTTGTGAATTTTGAATATATAATGTTTAAATTATTTAAACAAGGCTTTTAATGAATAACAAATATATATGATGTAAACCTTCCCCGTTCCCAATGTAGTTCTGAAGACCTTTTGACAAAATACTCGGTAAATGTTATCAAAAGAGAATACGTTGCAGATGGCCGTGGTGATCTTTAGCAATGACACTTTTATTGTGATAAGATTGCGAACTTTACATTCCAACCTCGTATTGGATTTAACAGAATTTATAGAAAATACATATTATTTAACTTACGGGAGTGGGTGCAAATTTCTTTCGGCTTCTTGATGCCATCTTGAAAAGAATTTTTCTTTGGCTGCTTTAACTTCCGGGGAATCATCGACTTGTTTAGGAGCAATTTGTGGTACATTGTCTACTTGATGAAAACCAGTTCCATCATCCCAATATTGTACCTAAATATTAATATTTTATATTTTTTATTATTTTCGTTTGTTCTGTTATTTATGTGTTACAAAATGATTTTTTTTAATATATATAACTCGATTAAAAATTATTTACATAATACCTGTGGTCATTTACAAACAAATTAAAAACATAGTTATATTGTTTTACATTTATTAAAATTTAATTAATTAATAAAATTACAAAACAACGGCGTTTTTAGTAGGTTTAGCATCTTTGAAAACTTAATTACCTATATTAAACTTCAGTACGATATAATGTATTTCGTAAAATGAAAATAGAAAGAAATGCCCTTCAGGAGCCGTCTCTGAAAGTTTCCTTTTTTTCAGATATATCCAAGATAAAACGATGAATGAAATTTGAAACTGGATTTTACTATTTTACTATTCATTAATTTTAATCAGAAACAACATGAACTGTAGGGTTGTGGCTAAGTTTTGTTCTTACTGTTTTGTATGAGGACATTTCCTCTGTTTGACCCAAAAATTTTAAACAATTTTACAGTAAATGATGCTCTTGTATCATTTCGATACGTTGCACCAATTGATTCAGGAACAAAAATGTTCTAAATCGTGAACCATTTGAATTGATAGTTAAGTCATCGACTACCTAGCGTAAGGTCATGCTCAAATTTATACATATATAGTGCCATTATAGCGTAAAGGAACAAAATATTAACAAAGAATATTATAATGGACTGTATGTTCACAAATTCCTTTTTACGTAAATAGTTTTAAAATTTTACTTCAAAACTATTCAATTCGAAATTGCATTAATCTTAATTTGTATATTACATTGAATAAAATATATAGATATGTTACCCTTATTTCTTTTCCTTCTCCGTTGATGTAGTTATAAGCACCTCTCAGATCCCCTCCTGCCTTCTTTTTCTCGGTTTTAGCTATGTCAGGTATATTGTATCCATAGAGATATCCTCCAACGCCATCCTGGCCGTGATATTGTCTAGCTAAATAGATATCTTCCAACACGTGGTGGGGTTCATTTCCAAGGTATCTAACCGCAGGTACATTAGTATCGATTTTTGGTGCATAATTCAAAGACTGGTCTTGTTTTTCGATGATCTGTTGAGCATCAGTGGGTTCCAGGTCTATCAGACGGACTTCTGCGCTCAAGAGACCTTGAATGACGCAAGAGAGAGCGCACTAAAAGAAAGTGAAAATAATAATTTACACACTTTCTTATTTTAAATATAAATATATTTATAATTTGGAGAATAATCTATAACTCCATTTTTCAAAAGGCGAGCATTTGAAAATCCAAGTCTTTAAAAAGCATAAATATATTCGTGGCTAAATTTTGCGTTAATCTTTGTCGTTGAAGAAAAGCTAAGAAAACGAATATAAATTAATTTATTTAAAAATTCGCAAACTTTATAGAAACTTTTTTCAATAATTTAATCTTATTTTGACGGCCTATTTTTTGAATTATAGATTTATTCCTGTTAAGATGGCGAGAAGTTTTTTTTAATCAAATTTCACGGTTTTTAACATATATAGGATGTAAGGAAGATTTTGTTTTTCGGCTAAATTTGAAAGACCAAATTAGGGTGTATCAGTTAAAATAAGGGACGTGTAGATACTTGAAACAAACTAATCTAACAATTATAAAATCAGTGATAAGAAGAAAAGCAAAATCAATAACAAAGAGAAAGAATAAATAACGGCTTCACACCGATGACTAATACTCGAACCTTGATCAATATCGTTCATGTTTCTATGGGTATGTTTTCTGTGTCATCAAGGAAGATAGTAGGTAGCGATTTGAAGTTGTTAAATAGGTATGCAACTAATAATACAAGCTTAAGAATGCATTTTTAAAGACGAAATAACAACGTGTTTAAATTCCTGTAGAAATCTTTATAAAATTATATATACAAGGTAACTATTATTATACTAACAATTCGCCTGTTTATCAAAGCTTAAAATCATATATGGCTTTACCGCAGTAAAAAAACATCTAGGTATTGCTAAGTAACTATCAATTGAGTATTGAAACAATAAAAAATTGTCAAAATATTTTAACTTTTTTTGAAATAAATAATTTTAGAAAAGATAATTATAACTTTGTAATTGTCTGTTTTTCGAATAAATTGGTGAATATCTTTGGCTTTTTATAGTCAGGAAATCGCACTTTTAGTAGGACAATGATAGAACAAGTAGATCCATCTAGGAAGTGACGAAAGTAATGCTAAACTAGAGCAACTTCCTTTAATTTCTCGCATTGAAAGATCACTGAGGACATGTAAACATCAGAAAATATATTTTTCCTGTTTTGTCCAGCAAAGTAAAGGTACTCAATAACTGTGATTAATGCTGTGCACGTGTTAATAGTTTCTTAAAACCATTCTAAAGCAATATACAAAATTCAGGAAACATAAGGTAAACATACGAGGTAAAAATATGTTTTTTTCCCTAATTTTGAATGCATTGTCAGTTGTGTTATACCCTGAAGAAAGTTTATATAACTGGTACAGTGAAGAGATATTGTTTCCAACTTGATTAGATTTTCTAAAATGCTGCACAAAAAATTGCGCATATAAACTTTAAGAAATCAATCAATTAAAAGCATTTATTACATTTTCAAAATAAATAGCCTTAAAATTCTGGAATTCTAAATAATATAGCCCTCAGTATCTACTCGTGAATCTAAAACTACATGTGTTCCTGAAACTATGTTAATTGTATGTACAAAGGCAAATGAATTCCACTTTATAAGTTCACGGTTTCATTGTTTCTCTAGTGTTAACGACTTTGGAATTATTTAACACTAAAAAATAAACTATTTTGAGGCAAATCTCCACATTTCAATAAAATACTAATTTAACCAATCCTGTATATCTGAATATAAAAAATGTAACACATGTAGGAGAATAGAAAATGACCCCCTGTAAAAGATAATCATATGCCACTTGAAATTTTTTATGTTTATTCCTTTCTCTTTATTGTTAAATATCGGAAAATACATAGTATGAGTTGTACAATTTGTCGTATTTAGCTGGATAATTCTCGAAAGAAACATAATTTCCAATATTTACTCATTATGCAAATTACAATCTTTAAGTTATAGGTCAGAGTCGAAGAATATTACCTACGTGTATACAACATAACTGCGATGCCAATGACGCTTCTACGCCTTGATAATTTCTCTAAGAAATTATTCATATTTCGAAATATTAAACAAGGAATTGAAACATGATCAAACCATTGGAATTTTAGATGGAAATTTTTAAAAGTATCAACAAGCTACGTATATTTAAATATACCTACATAATGTTTTTTTAATAGTATATTGTTATGCAATGCAAGATTTTAAAATTACTAGAAAAATCTAGAAATATAATAAAAGAACGTCGAAATGTTAATAATTTGTATTTTTTATTTTCTTCCACTTGGAAACAAATGCTAATAATTCAAATTTATTAAACCCAATACTGTCAAGATATGGGATAATTAATTCTCTTCATTTTCGTTTTTTTCAAAATACATAAATCATAGATATAAATCTATTATAATTGTTAGAGGAATGAAATGGTTTTTCAATTAAGCAAATCAATGTAATTTCGGAAAATATTTTATAGTGGTATATATACCTCAGAAAACAATAAAATATAAATAACTAACAATCTTTGGAACCAAAATATTATGTAGGTAATTTTAGTGAAGTCATCCATAAAAATAGTTACTGCCATAGAATAATATTTAATGAATATATTTGTAATTCATTAATACTTCTTCAATGCTTAGCGTAATGATTTCCAAAGGATAAAATTATCTGTGATAGTAGAGATAAATAAATAAAAACAGTTTTAATAAAATTTCTATTATTAATAGTGTTGTAATTTGCTGAAGATACATCAAGCAACTATTAAGGGTTATGCAAAATATTCTGATTGAATTTAATTTAACATCTATGAAATAATTTTCTTTTTCGTGCTCATCAAAAAATAGTGTAATAAGAATGTATAGGACAGAACAGAATAAAATTTATTATTCAAAGTCAAAAGTACATATTTTTAGATAAAAACGTAAGTTAAAAAAAACATACAAAAATACAAATTAAATTTTTTATATGTACCTATATAGTATATTAATTAACAACTTTTAACCAGTATGACTAGACTGAGTATTAATAAATTCTTGGAACGCATGGAAACAATTTTTAAGCAAATGCTTTTTAATTTCTACCTTGAACACATCATAATGAGCTGTCGAACAGAAAATGGCAAACCACTGTAAAGCCTTACTTCCTGTAAATATATATAGGCAAAAAAGTCAAAATGCCAAAAGCCACAGAATATTGTTGAAAATGTCTACTCTTTAAATTAGCTATAGTTCCATGCAATTGTTGGTTTTGTAAATAAAAATTTTTATTGGAATGGCTAGAATTCCTCCATAATGCGAATGCATAATAAGATAAACACGAATGAAATAAGGCTAAATAAATGGAAATTACAGTATTGCGGGCTAACTAAAGTATATAACTATATAAATGTTTTTTAATTGTATTATTCGTCTTTATTCTAATCTCTTTATTATTACATATAGTCCTGAGCAAGAATTCAAACAAAGTCGAATGGTTGGCCTACTCAGAAAATCAAGATGCTGGTTTCCTTGCCCTATTCCGACTTTATACATAATTATAAATTAATTTAACTGTGAAAAATTACGCAATACGGATTATGCACTTTCCAAAGCTATATTCAAACACTACTTACCGCAAACAACAAGACCTTCATACTGCACTGTTTGTATCACTGAACTATTTCAAAATTTGTCCGAAAAAATAGCACCGGGATTTTATATATAAATTTTCAAATAATTTCGTAATCACCAATCCACCTATATATATGCATGATATCCGTAATCTGCCCCTCCATACCTACAGTGAAGATGATCACATCCCGAACCTGTATGAGAAGTTCCTAAAATGTTAGGTAATAGTACCGTATGCTGAATAAAATAAAGCTTAATCGTATTATCACGATGAAATGTAAATTATGGTTATTTTAAAACAATTAATTAATCTGTTTGTGTCTACTGACCAATATTACTGGCTGTTCGTTAAAAATTACTCATAATTGACTTGTACATAGAATAGCGCGCACTTTAACAATTAAGAGAAGACGCTGTGAATCTGTTTAACCTTCAGAACGTTATATAGATGTTTTTTGAACTTTTATGCGTCTTATTTTCACATTGTTTACATTTATGTACGTTTAACGACATTGTAAGCTATTGTTATATTCAGTATTTAATAAAGTGTGGAGAAAGAGCTATTATTGATACCTAACTGTGAAAATATATTGATAAGGTGATTCAAAAAACTTAGCTTGAACAAATACCTATTGTATTCAGAAGCATGGATACACTATAAGAAAAATTGGACTTATTTTCACTCAATAAGTATCAATTTCTGTCCAATCGATGATAGTGAAATTTTCCTCTGTTAGTATGAGTACAGGTACAACTAAAATTTTATAAGTGAAACTATTTTAATTTTAGTTTAAATATTAACAAAAATTTGTAAAATTATTAAAATGCTCAATATTGACTGAAAATGTACTTATTAATTTTCCTCAATGGATTCAGTCAGTTTTCACTCAGACCGATTTATTTCCGAATAAATTTTTAAATAATTTCGGCAACGGTAATTAATTTGTTATTTCTTTAGTTCCTAACAGGTATGTCATTACAGGAAAAAATCAAAAGAAGGAATATACAATGAATTACCTATTTAACAAAACCTGTCCAAAATAAAAAAACTGGTTGTTACCTACATCATTACCTATTTATTCATACAGGGTGATTTCTTTAGCCTAAAACTTTCAAATATCTCGAGAAATAAGCATTCGAAAAAAATGTTAACCAAAATTTAATCTTCCTACAGAGGAATCCTTCAGTGCCAAAATTAGTCCCTCTGTGGGGCAAGGGTTAACTTTGAAATATTAAATAGGAACTCCTATTTTTTTTAGTGCAGATTCGAGTTCGATGGCTAAAACTACGTAGGATTTGTCTGAAACATTTTTTCGATTCATGATAGATGGCTCTGTAATCGACGAAATTCAATTTTTTCGATTTCTCCTACTTAGAACCTATGCATATGGTTCGGCAATACATTTGCAATAAAAAATACCCTGTTTTCAGGGTAAATAATCAAAATTAGTCGTAAAAACAAATTTTATTTCTTAAATTTTCAATTACTGAAAAATGACTTGTTAAGTAACTTCTATTATGAAAAGGCATCCTTTTTGTGATACTTCTGTATTTTATTTTAAAAATACCATTTCTTTTGTTTAAAATAACATAAAAATATTTTTTTTACTGCAAAGATATAAAGAAAGAAATAACTTTTAATCAATCACCCTGAAGGAAACAGAAAACTACGATGTTCTCGTCATTGTTCCTGAGATACACTAACCATCCAGCCATTTACATTGCTACAGGTAACAATCTCCCAGTTATTCGAAATTTGTAAAATGAATAAACTTTTTTGGCTACGAACTTCGAGTATGTACATAAAACGTAGTAATTTTTATTGCAAACATATTGCAGAATCGCATGCCTTTGCATACACCTATACTCCGCGGTCGAAATTATAGAGAGTGACTCATCGCTAGCTTTTGGACTAGTAAGGGGGATGAAGCGTGCCGGGAACGAAAATCCATTGGCAACAAAATATAGAAAATATTGAAAAAATATAATAAAACATAACATCTAATATTTTTTTACGGTTTGCTATAACCGGCACTTTGATCCATTTTAATTATTACAGCATTTTAAAACGTCCCAGTTGTGTTTTTTTAATTTATCAATTTATTATAGCCATGGAATTAGACCCCTTGTCTACGCTTATGGTATGACGTTTCTCAGGACGGATAAATCAAAAAAGCATTTCCCTATTCCCTAACAAGTGCAAAAGACAGAGATAGAATATAGATCGACGTTCAGTGTAACTCAGTCTATAGACGATTATAGATTCTATCGATGTGCGTAGCGAGCGGCACAAAGATAAATAATATTGAACCGTATAAAAATCATTTTATATTTTTTACGCATTCTGGTAATAGTGTTTTTATATTATGTCTGAGTCACTCTCTATAATTTCGACCGCGGAGTATAAGTTCTCAGTAGGGGCGCCATCTATCATGAATAAAAATAATGTTTCAGGTTAATCCTACGTCCTTTTAGCCGTAGTATCCAAATCTGTACAACAATTTAATATTTCTAAGTTACCCCTCGCCCCACTTACAAGGAGGGGTGAGGGGCACTAATTTTAGCCTTTGTGGAATGATTAAATTTTTAATATGGACATTTTTGTAGTAATGTACTTATTCTTCGAGATATTTGAAAGTTTGAGGTTAAAAAAATTAACCGTTATAGTAACGGGTCGCAAAACCTTAGCGTTTTTAGATCTACACAGAGATTTTTCTAATTTAGAACGAAATTTGCATTATAAAAATTAAAATATTCACAATGTTCTTTTTTATGATAGATACAAACAGCTGTTTCTTTTGTTTTTCACAAAATATATTTTGCAAATATATGTGTAACCCTTTTCCAGATCTAATGTCGGCCATCCTTATTTTAATTTTCAATTTCTCAAATTTCATTCATTTCATTTTTTTTGTCACGAAGTTTCCCTATGTGGGCCTAGACATCGACCCCTTAGAAACGGTATAGCTCCCATGCTTCATTATCAAAATATGACCAATTTAATTTTCTCAAGTCGTCACGATAAAATATAACTTTTATATTTTAACGAGACGGAAAAGTCGTCGATATTATTGCCAAACATCATGACATCATTGGAGCAAACCCGCCGTAAGCGGGTGTGCAAGGCGTGAACCGCAGAGGCAAATCGAGCGATCACATAATATTCAAAGTAATTGGTCATAATACCTATTTTACCTATAGCATTAGAAATGTCATCGCATGGAGAAAAAATTCCAACCAGCCCGCAATTACTATTTTTCTTTTATATTATATGTTAACAACGCCATCTATTGGCATCCTTCGGAACTAAGATGTGATGCGAAACGGCTGTCGGTAGATTTTATAGTGTTTGTAGCTTTTTTTCTTCAGTCACTCAGAGTGGCTAAAATCTTGTTATCACTAATGCACCTGTTCCAAATTTACCAGTCAGTAATACCAAAATTTCTGTTGACTGTTTCAAATCTAGGACAGAGATAATAAATTTTGTAGCATAAATATCGTAAAATTTTATTTTCCAACTTTTTCAATATTAAGTTTGTAGAAAAATTCGATTGGCCTGATGTATGTCAAGCACAGCATTTTGACTGATTTGGAACTTAAATTATAAATTATGGTCGCCCGCAACTAATTCGGCAGCTTTAAGGGAAAATACAAATCACGTAAACTAATAAAAATAATAAAATTTTACAGGGTAAGGGTTTAACACATTATATTAATTTTTATTTTATTTTAAGCTTAGGTATTAAGCTAATTCTAAAAATGTTCATAGAAAACAAATGAAGTCTTGGGTCTTTAATATCAAAAATCCTTGGTGTGCCAAAACAATTTCATACACAAACTAAAAAATTAATAATTATCTGAAGTAAAAATTAAAAATAGTCACTCAAATATTACATACGAAAAAAAAAGTTTAACAAATTAGTAGGTCGCCCTCGGAGTCTGCCAATAGGTACACAGCAATGCTTTGTATCAGTATAGACATTGAGTGGCAACGACAATAATTACGATATATCTCACGACAATAACAAATTTGATAATCTCATTTTCAACCATAGAAAATATTTTAATTTCTTAACTGAAGCAGTGAAGAAACTGTAAATACTGTAATAGAAGAGTAGTGCAAACTAAGCGCGTACGGTATATGACCATTAAAAAGTCCTGAGTCAAAGTTTCTTGCTATACTTGAATTTTCACCGACTAAAATTTGTTTTAGCTATAGCTTTTGAATCAGTCGCGGGAATTGATTTAGTTTTGGAAGGTATATTCCGCAGTCAACAGACACTTTATGTCAGAATTACAAAATTTTATGACCGTTTAGGAAAAACTAACATTCTTTTGTAGCCACACAAAATTGTCCACCCTGTACATTTTTTCTACTATATCATGTGCGTATTATAATGACATAAACCATGACAAGTCACGTACTTAATTTTTACCGCACTTTCTTCACCTTTTAAATTACCAGTGAAATTAATACTAACATATTTATACTTCTGTTGTTGGTACAGCGCCACCTCTTCCTGTAAAAATCTAGTTGTAATAGAAACATTTGTAATAATTTGTATAATATAAAAGTTTCCTATGTATATTTTTCTATAATTAATAAAGTATATTGGATTGAAAGTATATAAACCAGTGACAAATACGACCTGTTTGATTATTATTATGTCACACCCTCCTTGACTTTTGAAATAGCTATTAAATAATGTAACATGCTTTTTTAATAACCGCGTCAATATTAATTTAGTTAAAGAAGTTGGAGCTAAAATTTTCGTATTTCATTTCGGTATTGATAATTATTGAGAACAATATTGAGTTTTCATATTTACTATTGTTATATCTATAAGAAAGTCTGAATGGTTATTTGTAATAGAAATTTAATGGGCCCAAAAAATAATTTGAAGTGAACAAAAGTTTTAAGAAAACAACGATATGTTGAGCAGAGAGAAATTCAATATTGTGCCTTCGGCTAGGGAAAATTTTGCAACATGGTCGTTCAGAATCAAATACTAACGTGAAAGTAAAGCTATAAAAGCTATTGAAGATGAACAGTTCAATGAGAAAATAGAAGAGCAAATGTAGACAGCACAAAAGTTGATTGTATATTTTTGTGGTAAGCCAGGTCAAAGGAAGAGGACACCAATTTTATCAAGGCCGAGGTCATCAGTCATTTGTGGCAGATGGAGAGGAAAAATCAGTTTTTGTATGTCAACCAATAAGTGAAGTAAATGAATGTCAAAGTGAAGAGCAAGAAAATGTGGAGTGGTGCATTGGTTCGGGCTGTTCAGATCATCTGATTAACAACAAGGACCAGTTCAACGAATACACCGAGTTACGGATACCGAGAAAAATTTCAGCAGCAAAAAACGGAACTGTATTAGAAGCCATTGGAGTGGGAAATATGGAAGTCAGTTGTGTAGTAAATAAGGTAGTAAAATTTAGTACGATAAAGAATGTCTATTATGTACCTGATTTAAGAAAAAAATTGTTATCTGTTTCAAGGATGGAAAATGCAGGTCTAATTGTTGTTTTTAATAACGGTTGTGTAAAAGTATACAGGGTGTGGCGTCTTTAATGCAGAAAATTAAAAACCTAGACTCTTGACAATAAATGAAGTAAAATAATATATGCTACCATAAGGCGATTATGAGATTTGAGTTTCAAAAATATTTTCCAAAAAATTACAAGAAGTGACAAAATGTTAATGCCGGTCCTGTTTAAGATAGCGCAAAAAAACATTGACCTAGTCCGCACTCCGTACGGCACCTGTGGAGTGTCACTGTCAGTCAGTGTCAGTGTCAGTACGCGGGTGAATTGGTGCTAAGTTGTGTCAAAAAGATTGCGCTTCTACTGTTTAGACGTTAAGTGTTTATTAAAGACGTTTTTTATTTTTTATTTTTTAAGTAATTGTTTTAACTAAATCGGCAATGGACAACGAGGACAACAATAATACGTTTACTACTATCGAACGATAGCGGTAAGTTTGCATCTTTTTTGTTTGTCTTGATCCAACCTATCACTTGCTAAAATAATAGTAGTCTTTTCTGTAACACCATGAACTTTGTTTCTACAAACCTCTTGTCTGAGATTGCACATTATCATTTACAGTGAAATAACTAATTGAATTTTATGTTTAATTTTCCTTTTAATTAAAACGAGAGGATTGTATTAAACTGGCCAACATTATTTATTGTTGCATTAAAACAGTTTATCTCTTTTGTGTGTATTTCATACGTTTTAATTTGGCAACACTGATTTGCGCAAAGGCTTGACTCTCTGTTAAGTTCGGTTCGGCAAGCGTGCGCTGATGTTAATCGAATGGCATGACATTTTTTTACCAGGACCGTACTAAGATTTATTTCTTCGCTATAAAATTAAAGTTCAATTTTCTTGACAAAACGTGGATATATGAATTTCTTATATAAGGCTTTTTTATTGCATATATTCCTAGGAATCTGCGTTTTATTTTTTCTGCACTAAAGACGCCACACCCTGTATAACAACGATAACTTAATAATGATTGACAACAGCAATGATTCATTATATTCAGTAAATATGAAAGTAGAAAAGATTAACTGTAATTATTCCATTTCTGACAGTAAAACTGATCTGTTACAATTATGACATAAACGTTTTGGTCATTTAAGTTTAAATAGTATTTGCGAATTAGCAAAAAAATAATCTAGTAGATGGAATCGGAGATATTAAAAAAGTTAATGTAGACAATGTTTTGTGTGAACCGTGTTTGCTAGGTAAGATGACGAGAAAACCATTTAACAAATCGGGGTATAGAGCAACAAAACCATTAGAAATGTTCATAGTGATGTATGTGGGCCTATGAATCCAACTACTTGGGACGATTATAGTTATTTCGTTACATTCACTGACAATTGTACCCATTTTGTTATGGTTCATTTAATTAAAAATAAGTCTGATGTGTTACAGCAATTCAAGCATTACTATAATTATGTTACTAGACATTTTAGTAGGGATTTGTTAAAGTTGACGGCCGATAACGGGGGAGAATATGTATCAAGAGAAATACAAGAATTTTGTAAAGAAAAGGACATAAGATTACAGTACACGCTGGCATATAATCCAGAGGTGAACGGAGTGGCTGAAGGAATGAACAGGACTTTAGTGGATAAAGCTCGAACTATATTATTGGATTCCAGTTTACCAAGAGAAATTTAGGGTGAAGCTATTTACTATTCATCATATGTGACAAACAGGAGTCCCACAGTATCAAAGGCCAAGACACCTAGTGAACTATGGGTAGGAAAAATTCCAAATGTGGCACATTTAAGAGTTTTCGGTAGCACTGCAAATAACCATGTACCAAATGAGCTAAGACACAAGCCTAATGTAAAAGGGGGAAAAATGGTAATGGCAGGATACTGTTCAGGATATAAATCATGGGATGAAGAGAACCGTAAAATTGTTGCTGTTCGAAATGTAATATTTGATGAAAAAAAACTACAAAAAAAAGTAACATATAAAATGCTGTACTGTTAAAAATATAGTTTTGTACTTTTAAAAGATAATAAAAAAGAAAGAAGGAAGTCTGAGTGGTTATTTGTAGTAGAAATTTAGCACGTCACCACGACATCTTAAGGTATGCGCACACTTGGCTAAAACGCACTTACCACCCGCAATATTTAATTTTAGAGGGAAAAATTCCATTTATTTCAGTGAATCTCCTTATCCCATAAAATACGTATGTTACAATAATAGGTTTATGAAAGAAAAAGAAAATCAAAATGGAATAAATGGAATCACAGGGTTCCATTCTGGGACCCTTACATCTCTCTGTATATATTTAGAAACTTGTTGACGGTACCTGAGAGTGCTGTCTAAAATAACACCTAAATTTTTAGCCGTTTCTGAAGCTGTTATTTGTTGCCCACCTATTTCTAGATTAAAAGTATCCCTAAGTGTGTTTCTCATATTTCTATTACCAAAAATTAGCATAGCAGATTTTGTAGGATTCAGCAACAGATTGTGCTGCTCCGATATTGTACACAAAATCTTTAGATCCTCGTTTAGACGATTTTTGGCTAATTCGTAATCATTTTTAGGAAAAGAATAATAAATTTGTGTGTCATCTGTTTGTTTACCTATTTTACTTCTTTTCCTATTTTTTTAAAATATTCTAAAATTCACATGTATGCAGATGACACAAATTTATTATTCTTTTCCTAAAAATGATTACGAATTAGCCAAAAATCGTCTAAACGAGGATCTAAAGATTTTATGTACAATATCGGTGCAGCACAATCTGTTGCTGAAAATCCTACAAAATCTGCTATGCTAATTTTTGGTAATAGAAATATGAGAAACACACTTAGGGATACTTTTAATCTAGAAATAGGTGGGCAACAAATAACAGCTTGAGAAACGGCTAAAAATTTAGGTGTTATTTTAGATAGCACTTTCAGGTACCGTCAACAAGTTTCTAAATATATACAGAGAGCATATGGAGCTTTAAGATGTTTGTATCCCCATAGAATATTTAAATGTTGCCACCAAAAAGATGTTGTGTGAGAGTTTGGTTCTTTCACAATTTAATTACTGTTCTCCATTATATGGACATTCTTTGGATGCGGATCTTTCTAATCGCGTTCAAAAGGTACATAATGCATGATTGCGTTTCATTTTTGGTATTAGAAAGTTTCAGCATATTTCTCCCAAAATATCTGATATTAAATGGTTGAATATGAAAAATCGGAGAAAATTGAATTCGCTAACTCTATATCATAAAATGATCACTAGGCAAAAACCGCCATATCTATATAACAAAATAAAATTCAGATGTGATGTACATCATATTAATATAAGAAATAAGGATTCCATATCTCCTCCTATTCATACTACTGCCCTTTTTGAGATATGCTTCACGTTTGATGTCTGTCGATTGTACAATTCCGTACCTACCGAACTCATAATGTATTCTTCGTCCATGTTTAAGAGATGTTTAAGAGATGTTCTATTTTCGGGTCAGTAGTGATACTGATTTGAGCGTTGCTTATGTTTGGCGGTATTATATTATCATATTGTTTGTATAATGTTTATGTTTGAATATGTAACATTGTTTTGCTTCTATATTATCTACCAGATATACAGGGTGATTAAAAAAACCGCTGACAGACTTCTAGGGTAGATAATACATAAAAAATTGAGACGAAAAGTTTTAACGAGACACAGGGCGTCAAAGTTTCTGTAAAATTAAACATTGTCTGCAATAATTCCAAAATGCCTGAACATTTCTATTTCAAATTTGCTATGCGTAGTTAGCACCTTAAGACCAATGTTTGATGTACAGCTCAAAATTTTATGAGCAGCAGTGTCGTAGAGACGGGGTCAACGTGACCCTTTTTTAAAAATATTTTCTACGCCACTGCTAATTTTGTCAAACGGGCACTATTTTCGTGTAAAGTGTTCAATTGTCTATCGAATTGGTCTCTTGCAAAATTTGGATTAAAGCAACCATTTTTAAGAGAAACACCTTTGTAGAAAATTTGTAAATCCAATTTTATTTTCATTCATTTTAGTTTCGCATAGTAGGCTTGTGCTATTCAAAATAAAATTAAACATCGCCTGTCACTAATGTCAATGTGTACAAGTGAGTTAAGTAAACTAGATTATAAGCTTCTTTTTGTCATTTTTACGCTTTAATTTTACAGAAACTTT